>NC_087199.1:4835843-5043343 GCF_035594125.1 Scylla paramamosain
TGTTTAGGGTTTGGTACATAACAATCCGAAAAAAAAGCTATAATTAACTTATATAATAATGTTCTTTTTTCCACATAAATTCCCTGAATTTTGGCAGAATTTTGGCATCTCGGTACCTATGAAGATGAATAACATAAAAAAATCCCATTTTATTATTTTTTATTCATTATATATTTTTTTCTTTTTCTAAAGAGTGTTATTTGTGGGTTTTAGCTTTTTGGTACTGAAGGAACTTAAAAATCACCCATAATACACGTTTCTCGTAATGTTCTTTCGTTTCCTAAACATAAGGTTCTTTGCATGTATTTAAGCGTTTTTATAGATAACATGATCAAAAACACTCAAAATACATGTATTTGGTAATGTAATTCTGTTTCTCCATAAAATGTATTTTGCATGCGTTTTAGCGTGTTGGTACGTAAGGAGCTCAAAAACACTTAAAGGCAAGTTCTTGGTAAAATTTGGTTTTATTCCCATGTAATGAGATTGCCCTGACTTTTAGTGCTTTATTGCGTTACACGCTCAAAATCACTGAAAAGACATGCAAAGTGTCCCATATGAGGAAATTAAAGACCTTACCAGAAATCTGTCTTTTGAGTGTTTTTCTGCATATTAGGCACCAAAACGATAAATAATAAGGAACTCACTCTATGTGGGAATCCAAAAGAAAACTACTGAAAATGTGTCTTCTCAGTGTTTTACGTTTTTTTACGAGTGTTTTTGAGCTTGTTACCTACAAAAAAAAGCTCAAAAAATTGATACAAAGCACTCTATATTGGGAAACAAAGGGACATTGAGAGAAAAGTGTATAATCAATGTTTTATAGTTCAAAAAAACCACAAGGCAAAAAACGCAAAAACTCGTGTATATGCTGAAACTCTTGAATAACACTCTTAATTGAGAAACAGAGCAACCTTACTAAATGCGTGTCAAAAACACTAAAAGGCAAGTTCTTCGTAAAAGTTGGTTTTATTGCGATGTATTGTGATTGCCCTGCTTTTTAGTGCTTTATAGCCTAACACGCTCAAAAACATTCAAAGACACTTTTCTGGTAATGTCATTTTTTTCCCACATAAAGCTAGTTTCGCATGGAATTTGTGGTTTTGATAACTAACAATGTAAAAAAACACTCAAAATTCACGCATTTAGTAAGGTTGTTCTGTTGCTTGATTAAGAGTGTTATTCATGAGTTTCATTATTTTGGTATCCTAGAAACTTCTCCATACAGTCGAATTTTTGCGTTTTTTTGCCTTGTGATTCTAGTGAGACTATAAAACACTCATTATACACGTTTCTCATTATGTCCTTTCTTTTCCTTATATAGAGCGCTTTGCATCCATTTTCGCGTTTTTTTTTTATATAACAAGCTCAAGAACACACAAAACATAGTTTTTGGGAATGTTATTCTATTTCTTCATATTGGTTAGTTTGCATGCGTTTTAGCGTTTTTTACGTAAATTTTTTAAAAGACATGTTTCCAGTAATTTTGTTTTGGATTTCCATATAGAGTGACTTTCATACTATTTATCGTTTTGGTACCTAACATGCTTTTTGGTGCCTTTTGCTTCCCCATATAGAGTGCTTTCCATTTATTTTCGCGTTTTTTGTAGGTAACAATTTCAAAAACACTCAAAATATACCTTTTTGATAATGTTATTCTATTTCTTCTTTTTCGTTGGTTTGCATTCTTTTTAGCGTTTTCTACGTAAAACACCGAAAAGACACGTTTTCAGTAATTTTGTTTCGGATTCCCATATAGATTGACTTCCATGTTATTTATCGTGTTGGTTCCTAAGATGCTGAAAAACACTCATAAGACCGTTTTCTGGCAAAGACGTTTAATTTCCCCATATAGGTGGCTTTGCATGCACTTTAAGGGTTTGGTACATAACAGTCCGAAAAAAAAAGCTAAATTTAACTTTTTGTATAATGTTCTTATTTCACATAATTTCCTGAATTTTGCCCGAATTTTTGCATCTTGGTACCTGTGAAGATGAATAAGAAAGAAAAAAAATTATTTTTTATTTATTTATTGTTTCTCAATAAAGAGTGTTATTTGTGGATTTTAGCTTTTTGGTAATAAATAAACTTAAAAACACTCATAATACACATTTCTCGTAATCTCCTTTCGTTTCCCCAAAAAAGTGTTCTTTCATTGGTAACATGATCAAAAACACACAAAATACATGTTTTTGGTAATATTATTCTTTTTCACCATAAACAGTGTTTTGCATGTCTTTTAGTGTTTTGGTATATAAGGAGCTCAAAAACACTTAAAGGCAAGTTCTTGGTAAAAATTTATTTTCTTCCAATGTAATATAATTGCCCTCCTTTTTATTGCTTTATTGCATATCACAGTCAAAATACTCAAAAGACACTTTTCTGGTAAAGTCTTTTTTTTTTCCCACAAATCTATTTTCGCATTGAATTTGGGGTTTTGGTAACTAAGAATGTGAAAAGCAATCAAAATACACGCATTTATTAAGGTTGTTCTCTTTCTCAATTAGGAGTGTTATACATGAGTTTAGCATTTTTGTATCTAGGAAACCTCTCCATATACACGAGATTTTGCGTTTTTTGCATTGTGGTTCTTTTGAACTATAAAACACTCATTATACACTTTTCTTGCAATGTCCTTTTGTTTCCCAATATAGAGTGCTTTGCATCAATTTTCGAGTTTTTTATAGGTAACAAGCTCAAAAGCACTCAAAATATAACTTTTTAGTAACGTTTTTTCTATTTCTTGATATTGGTTGCTTTGCATCCGTTTTAGCGTTTTTCTAAGTAAAACGCTGAGAAGACACGTTTTCAGTCACTTTGTTTTGGATTCCTATATACAGTGAGTTCCTCATTATTTATCGTTTTGGTGCCTAAAATGCTAAAAAAAAAAACACTCAAAACAGATTTCTGATAAGATCGTTTAATTTCCTCATATAGTGCTTTGCATGCACTTTAGGGTTTGGTACATAACAGTCCGAAAAAAAAGCTGAAATTAACTTTTTTGTTAATATTCTATTATCATATGATTGCCCTGAATTTTCCAAAAATTTTTATCATCTCGGTACTATGAAGGTGAATAAGGAAAAAAAAATTCCTATTTTTTTATTTTTTTTTAATTTTCTAAATAAAGAGTGTTATTTGTGGGTTTTAGCTTTTTGGTACTTAAGGAACTTAAAAAAACACTCATAATACACGTTTCTCGTAATGTCCTTTTGTTTCCCAAACAATGTTCTTTGCATGTATTTAAGCATTTTTATAGATAACATGATCAAAAACACTCAAAATACATGTTTTTGGTAATGTTATTCTGTTTCTCCATAAAGTTTGTTTTGCATGCGTTTTAGCGGTTTGTTATATAAGGAGCTCAAAAACACTTAAAGGCAAGTTTTTGGTATTAATTGGTGTTATTCCAATGTAATATGATTGCCCTGCTTTTTAGTGCTTTATTGCCTCTCACTCTCAAAAACACTTTAAAGACACTTTTCTGGTAATGTAATTTTTTTCTCATATAAAGATGGTTTTGCATGCAATTTGGGATTTTTGGTAACTAAGAATGTGAAAAGCTCTCAAAATACACGCATTTAGTAATGTTGTTCTGTTTCTCAATAAAGAGTGTTATTTATGAGTTTCAGCATTTTGGTATCTAGGAACCTACTCCATATCCACGAGTTTTTGTGTTTTTTTGCATTTTGGTTTGTTTGAACTATAAAAAACTCATTATACACTTTTCTTGCAAAGTCCTTTTGTTTTCTAATTTAGAGTGCTTTGCATCAATTTTCCCGTTTTTTCTAGGTAACAAGTTGAAAAACACTCAAAATATACCTTTTTGGTAATGTTTTTCTATTTCTTGATACTGGTTGGTTTCAATCCGTTTTAGCGTTTTTCTACGTAAAACACTAAAAAGACACGTTTTGAGCAATTTTGTTTTCGATTCTCATATAGAGTGAGTTCCTTATTATTTATCGTTTTGGTGCCTGATATGCTGAAAAACACTCAAAAAACAGATTTCTGGTAAGGTCGTTTAATTTCCTCATATAGGAGTCTTTGAATGCACTTCATGGTTTGGTATATAACAGTCTAAAAAAAAAAGGTAAAATTAACTTTTTTAATAATTTTCTTTTATCATATAATAGCCCTGAATTTTCCCAGAATTTTGGCATCTCGGTACCTATGAAGATGAATAACAAAAAAAAATCCTATTTTTTTATTTTCTTACTTTGTTTCTAAATAAAGTGTTATTTGTGGGTTTTAACTTTTTGGTACTTAAGGAACTTAAAAACACTTATAATACACATTTCTCGTAATGTCCTTTCCTTTCGCAAAGATAAGGTTCTTTGTATGTATTTAAGCGTTTTTATAGATAACATGATGAAAACCCTCAAAATATATGTTTTTGGTAATTTTATTCTGTTTCTCCATAAAAGGTGTTTTGCATGCGTTTTAGCGTTTTGGTATATAATGAGCTCAAAAACACTTAAAGGCAAGTTCTTGGTAAAAGTTGTTTTTATTCCCATGTAATGTGATTACCCTGCTTTTTAGTGCTTTATTGCCTAACACGCTCAAAAACACTCAAAAGACACTTTTCTGGTAATATCATTTTTTTTTTTCCACATAAAGCTAGTTTTGCATGGAATTTGGGGTTTTGGTAACTAAGAATGTGAAAAAAAACTCAAAACACAGGCATTTAATAAGGTTGTTCTATTTCTTAATTAAAAGTGTTATTCATGAGTTCCAGCATTTTGGTATGTAAGAAATTTTACTTCTACACACATTTGGTAAGGTATTTCTGTTTCAAAATTAAAAGTGTTATTCATGAGTTTCAGCTTTTTCGTATGTAAGAAACTTCTTTATGTACGAGTACACGAGTTTTTGACCTTTTTACCTTGTGGTTCTTGTCAAAATAAAAAAAAACACTCATACACGTTTCTCGTAATGTCCTTTTTTTCGCCAATATGAAGTGCTTTCCATCCATTTTTTCATTTTTTGTAGGTAACAAGCTCAAAAACACATAAAAATATATCTTTTTGATAATGTTATTCTATTTCTTCACATTGGTTAGTTTACATCCGTTTTAGCGTTTTTCTACGTAAATCACTGAAAAGACACGTTTTCAGTAATATTGTTGAAAGTGCTGAAAAACGATCAAAAGACAGGTTTCTGGTAAAGTCGTGTAATTTCCCCATATAGGTGGATTTGCATACACTTCAGTGTTTGTACATAACTCCGGAAAAAAGCAAAAATTATTTTTTTATATAGTTTTTTTTTTTTTTTTTTACAAAATTTCAATTAATTTTGCCAGAATTTTACCACCTCGGTACCTATGAAGATGAATAACATAATTTTTTTTCTCTCTATAAAGAGTGTTATTTATGGGTTTTAGCTTTTTGGTACTTAAGTAACTTAAAAACACTCATAATACACGATATTCGTAATGTCCTTTTGTTATACATACATAAGGTTCTTTACATGTATTTAAGCATTTTTATAGGTTACATGATCAAAAACACTCAAAATACATGTTTTTGGTAATGTTATTCTGTTTCTCCATAAAGGGTGTTTTGCATGCGTTTTTAGCGATTTGGCATGTAAGGATTTAAAAAACACTTAAAGGCAAGTTCTTCGTAAAAATTGGTTTTATTCCCATATAATGTGATTGTTCTGCTTTTTAGTACTTTGGTGCATATCACGCTGAAAAACACTTAAAAGACACTTTTTTGGAAATGTCATTTTTTTTCCCCACATGAAGGTAGGTTCGCATGTAATTTGGCATTTTCGTAAATAAGTATGTGAAAAACACTCAAAATTTTTCTTAATGTTCTTTTTTCCACATCAATTCCCTGAATTTTGGCAGATTTTTGGCATCTCGGTACCTATGAAGATGAAAAAAAAAAATTAAAAAATCCCATTTTCTTACTTTTTTATTTATTTATTTATTTTTTTTTTCTAAAGAGTGTTATTTGTTGGTTTTAGGTTTTTGGTACTGAAGGAACTTAAAACTCGCTCATAATACACGTTTCTGGTAATGTTCTTTCGTTTCCCAAACATAAGGTTCTTTGCATGTATTTAAGCGTTTGTATAGATAACATGATCAAAAACACTCAAAATACATGTATTTGGTAATGTAATTCTGTTTCTCCATAAAATGTATTTTGCATGCGTTTTAGCGTTTTGGTACATAAGGAGCTCAAAAACACTTAAAGGCAAGTTTTTTGGTAAAATTTGGTTTTATTCCCATGTAGTGTGATTGCCCTGGCTTTTAATGGTTTATTGCGTCCAAAAACACTGAAAAGACATGCAAAGCGTCCCATATGAGGTAATTAAAGACCATACCAGAAATCTGTCTTTTGAGTGTTTTTCCGCATGTTAGGCACCAAAATGATAAATAATGAGGAACTCACTCTATGTGGGAATGCAAAAGAAAATTAGTGAAAAGGTGTTTTTTCAGTGTTTTACGTAGAAACACGCTAAAACTGATACAAACCAACCAATATCAAGAAGCAGAAACACATTACCAAAAATGTATATTTTGAGTGTTTTTGAGCTTGTTACCTACAAAAAAAAACGGGAAAATGGATACAAAGCACTCTATATTGGGAAACGAAGGGACATTGCAAGAAAAGTGTATAATAAATGTTTTATAGTTAAGAAAAAAACAAGGCAAAAAACGCAAAAACTCGTGTATATGCTGAAACTCATGAATAACACTCTTAATTGAGAAACAGAGGAAATTTACTAAATGCGTGTCAAAAACACTAAAAGGCAAGATCTTCGTAAAAGTTGGTTTTATTCCCACGTAATGTGATTGCTCTGTTTTTTAGTGTTTTATTGCCTAATACGCTTAAAAACACTCAAAGACACTTTCCTGGTAATGTCATTTTTTTCCCATATAAAGCTAGTTTCGCAAGGAATTTGGGGTTTTGGTAACTAAGAATGTAAAAAAAACACTTAAAATACACGCATTTAGTAAGGTTGTTCTGTTTCTTGATTAAGAGTGTTATTCATGAGTTTCAGTATTTTGGTATTTTAGAAACTTCTCCATATAGTCGAGTTTTTGCGTTTTTTGCTTTGTGATTCTGTTGAAACTAAAAAACACTCATTATACACGTTTTTCGTTATGTCCTTTTTTTTCCTTATATAGAGTGCTTTGCATATATTTTCGCGTTTTTTTTATGTAACAAGCTCAAGAAAACACAAAATAAATTTTTTGGTAATGTTATTCTATTTCTTCATATTGGTTGGTTTGCATCCGTTTTAGCGTTTTTCTACGTAAATCTTTTAAAAGACACGTTTCCAGTAATTTTGTTTTGGATTTCCATTTAGAGTGACTTTCATATTATTTATCGTTTTGGTGCCTAACATGCTTTTTGGTGCCTTTTGCCTTCCAATATAGAGTGCTTTCCATCTATTTTCTCGTTTTTTGTAGGTAACAATTTCAAAAACACTCAAAATATACATTTTTGGTAATGTTATTCTATTTCTTCATTTTGGTTGGTTTGCATCCGTTTTAGCGTTTTCTACGTAAAACACCAAAAAGACACGTTTTCAGTAATTTTGTTTTGGATTCCCATAAAGATTGACTTCCTTGGGTTTTATCGTGTTGGTTCCTAACATGCTGAAAAACCCTCATAAGACAGTTCTCTGGCAAAGACGTTTAATTTCCCCATATAGGTGGCTTTGCATGCACTTTAGGGGTTTGATACATAACAGTCAGAAAAAAAAGCTAAATGTAACTTTTTTGATAATGTTCTTATTTTATATAATTTCCTGAACTTTGCCCGAATTTTGGCACCTCCTTACCTGTGAAGATGAATAAGAATGAAAAAAAATATCGTATTTTTTTATTTATTTATTTATTTTTTCTCACTAAAGAGTGTAATTTGTGGCTTTTAGCTTTTTCGTACTTAATGAACTTAAAAACACTCATAATACACGTTTCTCGTAATGCCCTTTTGTTTCCCAAAAATAGGGTACTTTGCATGTATTTAAGCGTTTTTATTGGTAACATGATCAAAAACACTCAAAAGTACATGTTTTTGGTAATGTTATTCTGTTTCACCATTAAGTGTATTTTGCATGCATTTTAGTGTTTTGGTATATAAGGCGCTCAAATACACTTAAAGGCAAGTTCTTGTTAAAAATTGGTTTTATTTCAATGTAATGTGATTGCCCTGTTTTTTAGTGCTTTATTGCCTAACACGCTCAAAAACACTCAAAAGACATTTTTCTGGTAATATCATTTTTTTCCCACATAAAGCTGGTTTTGCATGCAATTTGGGGTTTTGGTAACTAAGGATGTGAAAAGCACTCAAAATACACGCATTTAGTAAGATTGTTCTGTTTCTCAATTAAAAGTGTTGTTCCAGAGTTTCAGCATTTTGGAATGTAAGAAACTTCTCTATATACACGAGTTTTTGCGTTTCTTTGCCTTGTAGTTCTTGTGAAATTATAATACACACATTATACACGTTTCTCGTAATGTCCTATTGCTTCCCAATATAGAGAGCTTTCCATCCATTTTCGCATTTTTTGTACGTAACAATTTCAAAAACACTCAAAATATACCTTTTTGGTAATGTTATTTTATTCCTTCATATTGGTTGGTTTACATCCGTTTTAGCGTTTTTCTACGTAAAACACCGAAGACACGTTTTTAGTAATATTGTTTTGGATTCCCATATAGATTGACTTCCATGTTATTTATCGTGTTGGTTCCTAAGATGCTGTAAAACACTCATAAGACTGTTTTCTGGCAAAAACGTTTAATTTCCCCATATAGGTGGCTTTGCATGTATTTTAGGAGTTTGGTACATAATAGTCCGAAAAAAAAGCTAAATTTAACTTTTTTGATAATGTTCTTATTTCACATAATTTCCTGAATTTTGCCCAAATTTTGGTATCTCGGTACCAGTGAAGATGAATAAGAAAGAAAAAAAATATCGTATTTTTTTAATTTATTTATTGTTTCTCAATAAAGAGTGTTATTTGTGGCTTTTAGCTTTTTGGTAATTAATGAAGTTAAAAACACTTATAATACACGTTTCTCGTAATCTCCTTTCGTTTCCCAAAAATAGTGTTCTTTGCATGTATTTAAACGTTTTCATTGGTAACATAATCAAATACACTCAAAATATATGTTTTTGGTAATATTATTATGTTTTACCATAAAGAGTGTTTTGCAGGCATTTTAATGTTTTGGTATATAAGAAGCTCAAAAACACTTAAAGGCAAGTTCTTGGTAAAAATTCGTTTTCCTCCAATGTAATGTGATTGTACTCCTTTTTAGTGCTTTATTGCCTATCACGCTCAAAAAGACATTTTTCTGGTAAAATAATTTTTTTTTCCCACAAATCTATTTTCCCATGCAATTTGGGGTTCTGGTAACTTAGAATGTGAAAAGCACTCAAAATACACGCATTTATTAAGGTTGATCTGTTTCTCAATTAGGAGTGTTATACATGACTTTTAGCATTTTTGTATCTAGGAAACCTCTCCATATACACGAGATTTTGCGTTTTTTGCCTTGTGGTTCTTTTGAACTATAAAACAATCATTATTCACTTTTCTTGCAATGTCCTTTTTTTACCAATATAGAGTGCTTTGCATCAATTTTCGCGTTTTTTGTAGGTAATAAGCTCAAAAACACTCAAAATATACCTTTTTAGTAACGTTTTTCTATTCCTTGATATTGGTTGCTTTCCATCCGTTTTAGCGTTTTTCTACGTAAACACTGAGAAGACACGTTATCAGTAACTTTGGATTCCCATATATATATGGATTCCCATATAGAGGTGAGTTCCTTATTATTTATTGTTTTGGTGCTTAACATGCTAAAAAACACTCAAAACACAGATTTCTGGTAAGGCCGTTAAATTTCTTCATATAGGAAGCTTTGCATGCACTTTAGGGTTTGGTACAGAACAGTTTGAAAAAAAAAAGCTGAAATTAACTTTTTTGATAATATTCTTTTATCATACGATTGCCTTGAATTTTCCCAGAATTTCGGCATCTCGGTACTATGAAGATGAATAACAAAAAAAAAATAATTCCTATTTTTTGTTTTTTTTATTTTATTTTTTTTATTTTCTAAATAAAGAAAGTTATTTTTGGGTTTTAGCTTTTTGGTACTGAAGGAACTTAAAAAAACAATCATAATACACGTTTCTCGTAAAGTCCTTTTGTTTCCAAAACATAATGTTCTTTGCATGTATTTAAACGTTTTTATAGATAACATGATCAAAAAACTCTCAAAATATATGTTTTTGGTAATGTTATTCTGTTTCTCCATAAAGTTTGTTTTGCATGCGTTTTAGCGGTTTGTTATATAAAGAGCTCAAAAACACTTAAAGGCAAGTTTTTTGTTATAAATTGGTGTTATTCCAATGTAATATGATTGCCGTGCTTTTTAGTGCTTTATTGCCTATCACGCTCAAAAACATTTAAAAGACACTTTTCTGGTAATGTCATTTTTTTCCTCACATAAAGGTGGTTTCGCATGCCATTTGGGGTTTTGATAACTAAGAATGTGAAAAGCACTCAAAATACACGCATTTAGTAAGGTTGTTCTGTTTCTCAATTAAGAGTGTTATTCATGAGTTTCAGCATTTTGGTATCTAGGAACATTCTCCATATACACGAGTTTTTGTGTTTTCTGCCTTTTGGTTCGTTTGAACTATAAAAAACTCATTATACACTTTTCTTGCAAAGTCCTTTTCTTTTCTTATATAGAGTGCTTTGCATCAATCTTCCCGTTTTTTGTAGGTAACATGTTCAAAAACATTCAAAATATACCTTTTTGGTAATGTTTTTCTATTTCTTGATATTGGTTGGTTTGCGTCCGTTTCAGCGTTTTTCTACGTAAAATACTGAAAAGACACGTTTTCAGCAATTTTGTTTTGGATTCTCATATAGAGTGAGTTCCTTATTATTTATCGTTTTAGTGCCTAACATGCTGAAAAACACTCAAAAAACAGATTTCTGGTAAAGTCGTTTATTTTCCTCATATAGGAGTCCTTAAATGCACTTTAGGGTTTCGTATATAACAGTCCGAAAAAAAAGCTAAAATTTACTTTTTTGATAATTTTCTTTTATCATATAATAGCCCTAAAATTTCCCAGAATTTTGGAATCTCAGTACCTATGAATATGAATAACAAAAAAAAAAAAAAAAAAAAAATCCTATTTTTTTTATTTTCTTACTTTTTTTTTTTTTTTAATAAAGAGTGTTATTTGTGGGTTTTAACTTTTTGGTACTTAAGGAACTTAAAAACATTTATAATACACATTTCTCGTAATGTCATTTCGTTTTGCAAACATAAGGTTCTTTGTATGTATTTAAGCATTTTTATAGATAACATGATCTAAACCCTCAAAATATATGTTTTTGGTAATTTTGTTCTGTTTCTCTATAAAAAGTGTTTTGCATGTGTTTTAGCGTATTGGTATGTAATGAGCTCAAAAACACTTAAAGGCAAGTTTTTGGTAAAAGTTGTTTTTATTCCCATGTAATGTTATTACCCTGCTTTATTGCCTAACACGCTCAAAAACACTCTTGTAATATCATTTTTTTTCTTACATAAAGCTAGTTTTGCATAAAATTTGGGGTTTTGGTAATTAAGAATGTGAAAAAAAACTCAAAACACAGGCATAGTGTAAGGTTGTTGTATTTCTTAATTAAAAATATTATTCATGAGTTCCAGCATTTTGGTATATAAGAAACTTTTCTAATACACACATTTGGTAAGGTATTTCTGTTTCAAAATTAAAAGTTTTATTCATGAATTTCAGCTTTTTGGTATGTAAGAAACTTCTTTATTTTACACGAGTTTTTTAGTTTTTTCCTTCTGGTTCTTGTCAAACTATAAAACACTCATACACGTTTCTCGTAATGTCCTTTTCTTTGCCAATATAAAGTGCTTTCCATCCATTTTTTTCATTTTTTGTAGGTAACAAGCTCAAAAACACATCAAAATATATCTTTTTGGTAATGTTATTGTATTGCTTCATATTGGTTGGTTTACATCCGGATGTAAAGCACTCTATATTAGGAAACAAAAGGACTTTACGAGAAACGTGTATAATGAGTGTTTTATAGTTTTAAAACAACCACAAGGCAATAAACACAAAAACTCGTGTATATAGAGAAATTTCTTACAAACCGAAATGATGAAATGCATGAAAAACACTTTTAATCAATAAACAGAACTACCTTACCATATTGTGTATTTTGAGTGTTTTTCACATTCTTAGTTACGAAAATGCCAAATTACATGCGAAACTACCTTCATGTGGGAAAAAAAAAATGACATTTCCAAAAAAGTGTATTTTTAGTGTTTTTGAGCGTGATATGCAACAATGCCCTAAAAAGCAGAACAATCACTTTACATGGGAATAAAACCAACTTTTACGAAGAACTTGCCTTTAAGTGTTTTTTTTAACTCCTTACATACCAAATCTCTAAAGCGCATGCAAAACACCCTTTATGGAGAAACAGAATAACATTACCAAAAACATGTATTTAGAGTGTTTTTGATCATGTAACCTATAAAAACGCTTCAATACATGTAAAGGACCCTATGTTTGTATAACAAAAGGACATTACGAAAATAATGTATTATGAGTGTTTTTAAGTTACTTAAGTACCAAAAAACTAAAAACCACAAATAACACTCTTTATAGAGAAAAAAAATTTTTTGTTATTCATCTTCATAGTTACCGAGATTCCAAAATTCTGGCAAAATTCATGGAAATTTTGTAAAAAAAAAAAAAATAAAAAATAAAAAATTTTAGCTTTTTTCCGGAGTTATGTACAAACCCTGAATTGTATGCAAATCCACCTATATGGGGAAATTACACTTTACCAGAAACCTGTCTTTTGAGTGTTTTTTTCAGCAATTTCAACAATATTACTGAAAACGTGTCTTTTCAGTGATTTACGTAGAAAAACGCTAAAACGGATGTAAACCAACCAATATGAAGCAATACAATAACATTACCAAAAAGATATATTTTGATGTGTTTTTGAGCTTGTTACCTACAAAAAATGAAAAAATGGATGGAAAGCACTTTATATTGGCAAAGAAAAGGACATTACAAGAAACGTGTATGAGTGTTTTATAGTTTGACAAGAACCAGAAGGAAAAAAACTCAAAAACTCGTGTAAAATAAAGAAGTTTCTTACATACCAAAAAGCTGAAACTCATGAATAAAACTTTTAATTTTGAAACAGAAATACCTTACCAAATGTGTGTATTAGAAAAGTTTCTTACATACCAAAATGCTGGAACTCATGAATAATATTTTTAATTAAGAAATACAACAACCTTACACTATGCCTGTGTTTTGAGTTTTTTTTTCACATTCTTAATTACCAAAACCCCAAATTTTATGCAAAACTAGCTTTATGTAAGAAAAAAAAATGATATTACAAGAGTGTTTTTGAGCGTGTTAGGCAATAATGCAGGGTAATAACATTACATGGGAATAAAAACAACTTTTACCAAGAACTTGCCTTTAAGTGTTTTTGAGCTCATTACATACCAAAACGCTAAAACACATGCAAAACACTTTTTATAGAGAAACAGAACAAAATTACCAAAAACATATATTTTGAGGGTTTAGATCATGTTATCTATAAAAATGCTTAAATACATACAAAGAACCTTATGTTTGCAAAACGAAATGACATTACGAGAAATGTGTATTATAAGTGTTTTTAAGTTCCTTAAGTACCAAAAAGTTAAAACCCACAAATAACACTCTTTATTTAAAAAAAAAAAGTAAGAAAATAAAAAAAATAGGATTTTTTTTTTTTTTTTGTTATTCATCTTCATAGGTACTGAGATTCCAAAATTCTGGGAAATTTCAGGGCTATTATATGATAAAAGAAAATTATCAAAAAAGTAAATTTTAGCTTTTTTTTCGGACTGTTATATACCAAACCCTAAAGTGCATTTAAGGACTCCTATATGAGGAAAATAAACGACTTTACCAGAAATCTGTTTTTTGAGTGTTTTTCAGCATGTTAGGCACTAAAACGATAAATAATAAGGAACTCACTCTATATGAGAATCCAAAACAAAATTGCTGAAAACGTGTCTTTTCAGTATTTTACGTAGAAAAACGCTGAAACGGACGCAAACCAACCAATATCAAGAAATAGAAAAACATTACCAAAAAGGTATATTTTGAGTGTTTTTGAACATGTTACCTACAAAAAACGGGAAGATTGATGCAAAGCACTCTATATAAGAAAAGAAAAGGACTTTGCAAGAAAAGTGTATAATGAGTTTTTTATAGTTCAAACGAACCAAAAGGCAGAAAACACAAAAACTCGTGTATATGGAGAATGTTCCTAGATACCAAAATGCTGAAACTCATGAATAACACTCTTAATTGAGAAACAGAACAACCTTACTAAATGCGTGTATTTTGAGTGCTTTTCACATTCTTAGTTATCAAAACCCCAAATGGCATGCGAAACCACCTTTATGTGAGGAAAAAAATGACATTACTAGAAAAGTGTCTTTTAAGTGTTTTTGAGCGTGATAGGCAATAAAGCACTAAAAAGCACGGGAATCATATTACATTGGAATAACACCAATTTATAACAAAAAACTTGCCTTTAAGTGTTTTTGAGCTCTTTATATAACAAACCGCTAAAACGCATGCAAAACAATATATAACAATTATATAACGAAAGGACATTACGAAAAACGTGTATTATGCGTGTTTTTAAGTTCCATAAGTACCAAAAAGCTAAAACCTCTTCATAAAGAAAAAAAAAATAAAGAAATAATAAAAAAATAGAATTTTTTTTTTTGTTATTCTTCTTCATAGGTACTGAGATGCCAAAATTCTGGCAAAATTCAGGGAAATTATGTGTAAAAAGAACATTATCAAAAATGTTAATTTTAGCTTTTTTTTCGGACTCTTATGTACCAAACCATGAAGTGCATGCAAACCCAATTATATGGAGAACTCAGACGACTTTACGAGAAACCTGTGTTTCTAGTGTTTTTGAGCATGTTAGTCACCAAAACAATAAATAATATTGAAGTCATTCTATGTGGTAATCCAAAACAAAATTACTTTAAACGTGTCTTTTTCGTGCTTTACGCAGAAAAACGCTAAAACGGATGCAAGCCAACCAGTATAAAGAAATAGAATAAGATTACCAAAAAGGTATATTTTGAGTGTTTTTTTAGCTTTTTACTTACAAAAAAAAAAAAAAAACGCGAAAATGGATGGAAAGCTCTCTCTATTGGTTAACAAATGGACATTACGAGAAACGTGTATAATGAGTGTTTTATAGATTCTCAAGAATTACAAGACAAAAAAAAACGCAAAAACTCGTATATATGGAGAAGTTTCTTAGATACCAAAATGGTGAAACTCCTGAAAAACACTATCAATTCAGAAACAGAACAACCTTACCAAATGCGTGTATTTTGAGTGTTTTTCACATTCTTAGTTACCAAAACCCCAAATTTTATGTGAAAGTAGGTTTATGTGGGAAAAAAATGACATTACCAGAAAAGTGTCTTTTAAGTGTTTTTTTTTTTTTTTTTTTTAGCGTGATAGGCAATAAAGCACTAAAAGCAGGGCAATCACATTACATGGGAATAAAATCAACTTTTACCAAGTGTTTTTTCTAAGTGTTTTTGAGCTCCTTATATACCAAAATTCTCAAACGCATGTAAAACACCCTTTATTTAGAAACGGAATAACATTATCAAAAACATGTATTTTGAGTGTTTTTGGTCATGTTACCGATAAAAACGCCTAAATACATGCAAAGAATCTTATGTTTGGGAAACGAAAGGACATTTTGAGAAACGTGTATTATGAGTGTTTTTATGTTCTTTAAGTACCAAAAAGCTAAAACCCACAAATAACACTCTTTATAGAGAAAAAAAAAAAAAATAGATAAATAGAAAAATAGGATTTTTTTTTATTCATCTTCATAGGTACCGAGATGCTAAAATTCTGCCAAAAATTCAGGGAAATTGTGTGAAAAAAAGAACATTATGAAAAAGAGTTAATTTTAGCTTTTTTTTCGGACTGTTATGTACCAAACCCTAAAGGGCATGCAAAGTCACCTATATGGGGAAATTAAACGACCTTACCAGAAACCTGTCTTTTGTGTTTTTTTTCAGCATGTTAGGCACCAAAACGATAAATAATATGGAAGTCACTAAATGTGGGAATCCATCACAAAATTACTGAAAAAGTATCTTTTCAGTGTTTTACGTAGATAAACGCTAAATCGGATGCAAACCAACGCATATGGAGAAATAGAATAACATTACCAAAAAGGTATATTTTGAGTGTTTTTGAGCTTCTTACCTTCAAAAAACGCGAAAATGGATGGAAAGCACTCTATATTGGGATACAAAAGGACATTACGAGAAACGTGTATAATGAGTGTTTTATAGTTTCACAACAGCCACAAGGCAAAAATCGCAAAACTCGGTGTATATGGAGAAGTTTCTTAGATACCAAAATGCTGAAACTCAGAAATAACACTCTTAATTAAAAATACAGAAAAAACTTACCAAATATATGTATTTTGAGTGCTTTTCACATTCTTAGTTATCAAAACCAAAAATTGCATGCAAAACTAGCTTTATGTGGGAAAAAAATGACATTACCAAAAAAGTGTCTTTTGAGTGTTTTTGAGCGTGATAGGCAATAAAGCTCTAAAAAGGAGGGCAATCACATTACATGGGCATAAAAGCAACTTTTACCAAGAACCTGCCTTTACGTGTTTTTGAGCTTCTTACATACCAAAACGCTAAAACGCTTGGAAAACACCCTTTATGGAGAAACAGAATAACATTACCAGAAACATGTATTGTGAGTGTTTTTGATCATGTTACCTATAAAAATGCCTAAATACATGCAAAGAACCCTATGTTTGGAAAATGAAAGGACATTACGAAAATCGTGTATTATGAGTGTTTTTAAGTTCCTTAAGTACCAAAAAGCTAAAACCCACAAATAACTTTATTGAGAAAAAAAAAATTTGTTATTCATCTTCATAGGTACCGAGATGCCAAAATTCTGCCAAAATTCATGGAAATTTTGTAAAAAAAAAATTATTATAAAAAAATAATTTTAGCTTTTTCCGGAGTAATGTACAAACTGTGAAGTGTATGCAAATCCACCTATATGGGGAAATTACACGACTTTACCAGAAACCTGTCTTTTGAGTGTTTTTCAGCAATCTGAATAATATTACTTAAAACGTGTCTTTTCAGTGATTTACGTAGAAAAACGCTAAAACGGATGCAAACCAACCAATATGAAGAAATAGAATAACATTACAAAATAGATATATTTTGTTGTGTTTTTGAGCTTGTTACCTACAAAAAATGCAAAAATGGATGGGAGCACTTTATATTGGCAAAGAAGAGGACATTACGAGAAACGTGTATGAGTGTTTTATAGTTTGACAAGAACCACAAGGTAAAATACTCGAAAACTTGTGTACATAAAGAAGTTTCTTACATACCAAAAAGCTGAAACTCATCAATAACACTTTTAATTTTGAAACAGAAATACCTTACCAAATGTGTGTATTAGAAAAGTTTCTTACATACCAAAATGCTGAAACTCATGAATAACACTTTTAATTTGGAAATAGAACAACCTTACTAAACCATGTGTTTTGAGTTTTTTTTCACATTCTTAGTTACCAAAACCCCAAATTCCATGCAAAACTAGCTTTATGTGGGAAAAAAAAATGATATTACCAGAAAAGTGTTTTTTGAGTGTTTTTGAGCGTGTTAGGCAATAAAGCACTAAAAAGCAGGGGAATCACATTACATGGGAATAATATCAACTTTTACCAAGAACTTGCCTTTAAGTGTTTTTGAGCTAATTACATACGAAAACGCTAAAACACATGCAAAACATCTTTTATGGAGAAAGAGAATAAAATTACCAAAAACATATATTTTGAGTGTTTTTGATCATGTTATCTATTAAAACGCTTAAATACATGCAAAAAACCTTATGTTTAAGAAACGAAAGGACATTACGAGAAATGTGTATTATAAGAGTTTTTAAGTTCCTTAAGTACCAAAAAGCTAAAACCCACAAATAACACTCTTTATTTAGAAAAAAAGTAATAAAATAAAAAATACGATTTTTTTTTTTTTTTTTGTTATTCATCTTCATACGTACCGAGATGGCAAAATTCTGGGAAAATTCAGGACTATTATATGTTAAAACAAAAATTATCAAAAAAGAAAATTTTAGCTCTTTTTTCGGACTGTTATGTACCAAACCCTAAAGTGCATCAAAGACTCCTATATGAGGAAATTAAACGAGCTTACCAGAAATATGTTTTTTGAGTGTTTTTCAGCATGTTAGGCACCAAAACGATAAATAATAAGGAACTCACTCTATATGAGAATCCAAAACAAAAATACTGAAAAAGTGTTTTTTTTCTTTCTTTTACGTAGGAAAACGCTAAAACAGATGCAAACCTACCAATATCAAGAAATAGAAAAACATTACAAAAAAGGTATATTTTGAGTGTTTTTGAGCTTGTTACCTACAAAAAACGCGAAATTGATGCAAAGCACTCTATATTAAAAAACAAAAGGACTTTGCAAGAAAAGTGTATAATGAGTTTTTTATAGTTCAAAAGAACCAAAAGGCTAAAAACACAAAAACTCGTGTATATGGAGAAGGTTCTTAGATACCAAAATGCTAAAACTCATGAATAACACTCTTAATTGAGAAACAAAACAACCTTACTAAATGCGTGTATTTTGAGTGCTTTTCACATTCTTAGTTACCAAAACCCCAAATTGCATGCAAAACCACCTTTATGTGAGAAAAAAATGACATTACCATAAAAGTGTCTTTTAAGTATTTTTGAGCGTGATAGGCAATAAAGCACTAAAAAGCAGGGCAATCATATTACATTGGAATAACACCAATTTATACCAAAAACTTGCCTTTAAGTGTTTTTGATGTCCTTATATACCAAACCGCTAAAACCCATGCAAAAACAAACTTTATGGAGAAACAGAACAACATTACCAAAAACATGTATTTAGAGTGTTTTTGATATTGTTATCTATAAAAACGGTTAATTACATGCAAAGAACATTATGTTTCGGAAACAAAAGGATATTACGAGAAACGTGTATTATGAGTGTTTTTTTAAGTTCCTTAAGTACCA
Organism: Scylla paramamosain; assembly: GCF_035594125.1. Classification (NCBI taxonomy): domain Eukaryota; kingdom Metazoa; phylum Arthropoda; class Malacostraca; order Decapoda; family Portunidae; genus Scylla; species Scylla paramamosain. The sequence continues at coordinate 4,855,038 of NC_087199.1, forward strand.
AAAAGCTAAAACCCACCAATAACAGTCTTTAATTAGAAAATAAAAAATAAAAATATAAAAAAAATTGGATTTTTTTTTTTTTTTTTTTTGGTATTCATATTCATAGGTACCGAGATGCCAAAATTCTGGGAAAATTCAGGGCAATCATATGATAAAAGAGTATTATCAAAAAAGTTAATTTCCGGTTTTTTTTTATTGGACTGTTATGTACCAAACATTAAAGTGCATGCAAAATATGAGGAAATTAAACGACATTACCAGAAATATGTGTTTTGAGTGTTTTTTAGCATGTTAGGCACCAAAACGATAAACAAAAAAGAACTCACTCTATATGGGAATCCAAAAAAAAAGCTACTGAAAACGTGTCTTCTCAGTTTTTTACGTAGAAAAACTCTAAAACGGATGCAAACCAACCAATATTAAGAAATAGAAAAACGTTACTAAAAAGGTATATTTTGAGTGTTTTTGAGCATGTTGCCTACAAAAAACGCGAAAATTGATGCAAAGCACTCTATATTGGGAAAGAAAAGGACATTGCAAGAAAAGTGTATAATGAGTGTTTTATAGTTCATAATAACCGCGAGGCAAAAAACGCAAAATCTCGTGTATATGGAGAGGTTTCCTAGATACAAAAATGCTAAAACTCATGAATAACATTCCTAATTGAGAAACAGAACAGCCCTAATAAATGCGTGTATTTTGATTGCTTTTCACATTCTTATCAAAACCCAAAATTGCATGCGAAAATAGATTTATGGGAAAAAAAAGACTTTACCAGAAAAGTGTCTTTTGAATGTTTTTGAGCGTGATAGAAAATAAAGCACTAAAAAGGAGAGCAATCACATTACGTTGGAGGAAAACGAATTTTTACGAAGAACTTGCATTTATGTGTTTTTGAGCTCCTTATATACCAAAACACTAAAACGCATGCAAAACACTCTTTATGGTGAAACAGAATAACATTACCGAAAACATGTATTTTGAGTGTTTTTGATCATGTTACCAATAAAAACGCTTAAATAAATGCAAAGAACACTATTTTTTGGGAAACGAAAGGAGATTACGAGAAACGAGTATTATGAGTGTTTTTAAGTTCATTAATTACCAAAAAGCTAAAAGCCACAAATAACACTCTTTATTGAGAAACAATAAATAAATAAAAAAAATAAATAAATAAAATATTTTTTTCTTTCTTATTCATCTTCACAGGTACTGAAATGCCAAAATTCGGGGAAATTTTAGGAAATTATGTGAAATAAGAATATTATCAAAAAAGTTAAATTTAGCTTTTTTTTTCGAACTCTTATGTACCAAACCCCTAAAGTGCATGCAAAGCCACCTATATGTGGAAATTAAATGTCTTTGCCAGAAAACGGTCATATAAGTGTTTTTCAGCATGTTAAGAACCAACACGATAAATAACATGGAAGTCAATCTATATGGGAATCCAAAACAAAATTACTAAAAACGTGTCTTTTCGGTGTTTTACGTAGAAAAACGCTAAAACGGATGTAAACCAACCAATATGAAGAAATAAAATAACATTACAGAAAAGGTATATTTTAAGTGTTTTTGAAATTGTTACCTACAAAAAACGCGAAAATGGATGGAAAGCACTCTATACTGGGAAGCAAAAGGACATTACGAGAAACGTGTATAATGAGTGTTTTATAGTTTCACAAGAACTACAAGTCAAAAAACGCAAAAACTCGTGTATATTGAGAAGTTTCTTACATTCCAAAATGCTGTAACTCTAGAACAAAACTCTTAATTGAGAAACAGAACAATCTTACTAATTGCGTGTATTTTGAGTGCTTTGCACATCCTTAGTTACCAAAACCCCAAATTACATGCGAATCCAGCTTTTTGTGGGAAAAAAATGACATTACCAGAAAAATGTCTTTTGAGTTTTTTTGAGCGTGTTAGGCAATAAAGCAGGGCAATCACATTACATTGGAATAAAACCAGTTTTTAATAAGAACTTGCCTTTAAGTGTATTTTGAGCTCCTTATATACCAAAACACTAAAATGCATGCAAAATACATTTGATGGTGAAACAGAATAACATTACCAAAAACATGTATTTTGAGTGTTTTTGATCATGTTACCAATAAAATCGCTTAAATATATGCAAAAAACCGTATTTTTGGGAAATGAAAGAACATTACGAGAAACGTGTATTATGAGTGTTTTTAAGTTCATTAAGTACGAAAAAGCTAAAAGCCACAAATTACACTCTTTATTGAGAGAAAAAAATCAATAAATAAAAAAATACGATTTTTTTTTTCATTCTTATTCATCTTCACAGGTAACGAGGTGCCAACATTCGGGCTAAGTTCAGGAAATTATATGAAATAAGAACATTATAAAAAAAGTTAAATTTAGCTTTTTTTTTCCGATTGTTATGTACCAAACCCCTAAAGTGCATGCAAAGCCATCTATATGGGGAAATTAAACGTCTTTACCAGAAAACTGTCTTATGAGTGTTTTTCAGCATGTTAGGAACCAACATGATAAAACCCAAGGAAGTCAATGTATATGAGAATCTAAAACAAAATTACTGAAAACGTGTCTTTTTGGTGTTTTACGTACAAAACGCTGAAACGGATGCCAACTAACAAAAAATTAAGAAATAGAATAACATTACCAAAATGGTATATTTTGAGTGTTCTTGAAATTGTTACCTACAAAAAACGCGAAAATGGATGGAAAGCACTCTTTATTGGGAAGCAAAAGGCACCAAAAAGCATATTAGGCACCAAAACGATAAACAATATGAAAATCACTCTATATGGAAATCCAAAGCAAAATTACTGGAAACGTGTCTTTTAAAAGATTTACGTAGAAAAACGCTAAAACGGAGGCAAACCAACCAATATGAAGGAATACAATAACATTACCAAAAAAGTATATTTTGTGTGTTTTTGAGCTTGTTACATAAAAAGAAACTCGAAAATGGATGCAAAGCACTCTATATAAGGAAAAAAAAGGACATAATGAGAAACGTGTATAATGAGTGTTTTATAGTTCACCAGAATCACAAGGCAAAAAACGCAAAAACTCGACTGTATGGAGAAGTTTCTAAGATACCAAAATACTGAAACTCATGAATAATATTCTTAATCAAGAAACAGAACAACTTTACTAAATGCGTGTATTTTGAGTGTTTTTTTTTTTGCATTCTTAGTTACCAAAACCCCAAATTCCATGCGAAACTAGCTTTATGTGGGAAAAAAAATGACATTACCAGAAAAGTGTGTTTGAGTGTTTTTGAGCGTGTTAGGCAATAAAGCAATAAAAAGCAGGGCAAAACGATAAATAATAAGGATCTCACTCTATATGGGAATCCAAAACAAAGTTACTAAAAGCGTGTCTTCTCAGTGTTTTACGTAGAAAAACGTTAAAACGGATGCAAACTAACCAATATCAAGAAATAGAAAAACGTTACCAAAAATGTATATTTTGAGTGTTTTTGAGCTTTTTACCTACAAAAACGCGAAAATTGATGCAAAGTAGTCTATATTGGGACACAAAAGGACATTGCAAGAAAAGTGTATAATGAGAGTTTTATAGTTCAAAAGAACCACAAAGCAAACAACGCAAAAGCTCGTGTATATGGAGAGATTTCTTAGATACCAAAATGCTGAAACTCATGAATAACACTCTTAATTGAGAAACAGAACAACCTTACTAAATGCGTGTATTATGAGTGCTTTTCACATTCTTAGTTACCAAAAACCTCAAAATCAATCAAAATCAAAATACATATTTTTGGTAATGTTATTCTGTTTCTCCATAAAGGGTGTTTTACATGCGTTTTTGCGTTTTGGTATGTAAGGAGTTAAAAAAAAAACACTTAAAGGCAAGTTCTTCGTAAAGATTGGTTTTATACCCAAGTTATGTGATTTTCTGCTTTTTAGTGCTTTGTTACTTATTACGCTCAAAAACACTTAAAAGACATTTATCTGGTAATGTCATTTAAGCGTTTTTATTGGAAATATGATCAAAAACACTCAAAATACATTCTTTTTAGCGTTTTGGTGCCTAGCACGACAATAAACATTCCAAAGGCACTTTTCTGGAAATCGCGTTTCCTTTCCTCATATAGGGTACAAAAATATGTATTAGTAGTGTTTTCGAAAACGCCAAAGTGCATGCAAAGTAAGCTATACGGGAGAAACAAAACGTGTCTTTTGAATGTTTTCAGCTGTTTACGTACCAAAACACTAAAATGCAGGGAAAAGATACTTCATGGAGAAACAAAATATTTTTGCCAAAAAAGTGTATTTTGAATGTTTTTAAGCTTATTACGTACCAACACGCAAAAATTCATCCATTTCATTTTATTTCGATGCTTTTCAACGTTAGCACCAAAACTCTAAAGAGCATGGAAGACACTCTATATAGAAATCAAAACAACATTATCAAAATGGTGTCTTTTGAGTGTTTTTGAGCTTCTTACGTCCCAAAATGCTAAAACGATAAATAGCCTTTATCGGGAGACATTACCAAAAACGTATGATTTAAGCGTTTTCCAGCTTTTTAGAAACCAAAACGCCTTAATATATGTACTAATCACGTGTTTCAGTATTTTATTACCTAAGAAGCTCAAAAACACTTATAATATACGTTTTTGGTAATGTTTTTCTGTTTTTCATATATGGTATTCTGTGTAGATTGTCGTACCTAACATGAGGAAAACACCTATTTTTTTGGTTAATGCTTTTTTCTCCATATAGAGTGATATTCACGTGTTTTTGTGTTTTTGTACCTAAGTTAAAAAAAACACTCATAATAATATTTTTTCTTAATAACTTTTAGTTTGTCAATGTCCGTTAATTTGTGTGCATTTTGGCGTTTTCGTAACCAAACAAGCTCAAAAAGACTCAAAACACACATTTTTGGTAATGTTCTATTTCACCATAAAGGATGTTTTGCACGCTTTTTAGAAATTTGGTACGTAAGAAGCTCAAAAACATCCAAAAGACACGTTTTCGATATTATATATGTATATATTTTTTTTTGCTGGGGTTGGTTTCTATTATGCTCAAAACACTGAAATGACACGTTTCCGGTAATATAATTTCTTTACATCAAATAGTGTGCTGTCTGCATTTTGGCGTCTTGGTAGCTAATGATCGGGAAAACTCTCAAAAAACACGTTTATAGTAATGTCCTTTTTCTCCATAAAGGGTGTTTTTCATGCGTTTTAGAGTTTTAGTACGTAAGAAACTGAAAAACACTCAAAAGACAAGTTTTTGTTAATATTGATTGCTTTTCCTATACAGGTTGTCTTGCATGCACTTTGGTGTTTTTGTATCTAACAGGCTCAAAAACACTCAGCATACAAGTTTTTCGTAATGTTGGTCTGTTTCTTTATGTATGGTGTTCACTATGCTTTTAGGCGTTTTGGTACCTATCATGGGGAAAAAACTCATAAAGTACGCTTTTGGAAAGGTTGTTTTGTTTCTGCAAATATAGTATTATTTACGTGTTTTAGTTTTTTGGTATCTATGAAGCTGAAAAAGACATAATACATCTTTATGTTAATATCGTTTCATTTACCTATATAGGGTAATTTGCATACACTTTGGCGTTTTGTTACCTAACAAGCTAAAAAAATTTCAGAACATACGTTTTTGCTAATATTGTTTCGGACATCTTTTATCGTTTTGTTACGTAAGAAGCTCAAAAACACTCGATTTTGTTAAGGTTATCTCGTTTTCCCATATAGGGTGTTTTCCTTGCTTTTTAAGCGTTTTGCTGCCTAATATGCTCAAAACACCTAAATGACAAGTTTCTGGTGATGTTTTGCTACTGGTTTTGTTAATGTTTTTTTTTTCCCCTCATATAGAATAATATTCACGTGTTTTAGTGTTTTGGTACATAAAAAAAATAAATAAATAAAAACACTCATAATACACGTTTCTGTTAATATCGTTTCGTTTCCTCAAATAGGGTCCTTTGCATGCAATATGGAGTTTATGGGGCAATATGGGTACCTAACAAGTTAAAAGACTGAGATAAGAATTTTTTGCTAAAATTTCCCATAAATGTTTCTTTGCTCACATTTTAGTGTTTTGTACTCTGAAAAACACTAAAAAGAAACGTTTTTGACAATGTTGTTTTCTTGTCTCATATAGAGCTATTTCCTTGCTTTTTAGCTTTTTGTTGCCTAATTTGCTCGAAAATTTCCAAATGGCACGTTGCAGGTACTATCTTTTAGTTACTCCAGACAAGGTATTCTACATGCATTCTGTCGTTTTGGTACCTAACTTAAAAACACTTAAAACACACGTTTTTTTTTTTTTCAATGTTCTATTTTTCAGTAAAGTGCGTTTTCAATCCCTTTTACAGTTTCGGTACGTACGAAGCTGAAAAACACTCAAAAGATATGTTTTTGGTAATATTTTTTTTTCTTCTTCTATAGGGTGCTTTGCATGTACTTTGGCGTTTTGATACCTCACAAACTCAAAAATATTCATAATACATGTTTGTGATCATGTCGTTCTGTTTTTTCATATAGGATGCTTTATATGTATTTTGGCGTTTTGGTCCCTAACATGAGGAAAATCACCCATAATACACGTTTTTCGTAATAATGATCTGTTTCTTCATATAGAATGCTATTTACGTGTTTTACGAGTAGCGTTTCGTTACATAAGAAGCTGAAAAACAGCGTTAATATCTTTTCTTTTCCCCATATCTGAAACTTTGCATGCATTTTGGCGATTACTTATCTAACAAGCTCAAAACACTCAAACACAAGTTTTTGTTTAGTTTAGTTATCGTTTTGTTACGTAAGAAGCTCAAAACCATACAAAGTACTCGATTTTGTTGAAGTTGTTTCATTTTCCTATATAGGGTATTTTCCATGTTTTTTTTTTAACGTTTTGGTGCCTAATACCCTAAAAAAAAAAAAAAAAACACCTAAATGACACGTTTTTAGAAATGTTTCGTTACTTGATATAGGCGCTCTGCATGCATTTTTGCGTTTTACTACTAATTACGCTGATAACTCAAAATACACATTGTTGTTTTTTTTTTTTTTTCTCCACAAACAGTGTTTTCCATGCGTCTTACCGTTTTAGTACGTAAGCTGAAAAACACTCGACACATTTTTTCAATATATATACATATATATATATATATATATATATATATATATATATATATATATATATATATATATATATATATATATATATATATATATATATATATATATATATATATATATATATATATATATATATATATATATATATATATATATATATATATATATATATATATATATATATATATATATATATATATATACTCGTATATATTATTATTATTATTATTATTATTATTATGTTATTTGTGAATTTTAGCTTTTTGGTAGTTAAGGAACTTAAAAACACTCATAATACACGTTTCTCGTAATGTCCTTACGTTTCCCAAACATAAGTTTCTTTGCATGTATTTAAGCGTTTTTATAGATAACATTATCAAAAACACTCAAAATACATGTTTTTGGTAATGTTATTTTATTTCTCCATAAAGTTTGTTTTCCATGCGTTTTAGCGGTTTGATATGTAAGGAGCGCAAAAACACATATTGGCAAGTTCTTGGTAAGAGTTGGTTTTATTCCCATGTAATGTGATTGCCCTGCTTTTTAGTACTTCATTGCCTAACACGCTCAAAAACAATTAAAAGACACTTCTGATCATTTAATTTTTTTCCCTCATAAAGCTAATTTTGCATGCTATTTTGGGTATTCCTAACTAGGAATATGAAAAACACTCAAAATACACGCATTTACTAAGGTTGTTCTGTTTCTCAATTCTTCTTTATATACACGAGTTTTGCGTTTTTCTATGTAAAACACTGAGAAGATACATTTTCAGTAATTTTGTTTTGGATTCCCATATAGAGTGACTTCCTTATTATTTATTATTTTAGTGCCTAACATGCTGAAAAAACACTCAAAAGACAGATTTCTGGTAAGGTCGTTCAATTTCCTCATATAGGAGACATTGCATGCACTTTAGGGTTTGGTACATAACAGTCCGAAAAAAAAGCTAAAATTAACTTTTTTGATAATATTCTTTTGTTCATATAACTTTCCTGAATTTTCCCAGAATTTTGGCATCTCGGTACCTATGAAGATGAAAAAAAAATTCCATTTTTTTTTTCTAAATAAAGAGTGTTATTTGTGGGTTTTAGCTTTTTGGTACTTAAGGAACTTAAAAAAACACTCATAATACACGTTTCTCGTAATGTCCTTTTGTTTCCCAAACGTAATGTTCTTTGCATGTATTTAAGCGTTTTTATAGATAACATGATAAAAAACACCCAAATTACATGTTTTTGGTAATGTTATTCTGTTTCTCCATAAAGTTTGTTTTACATACGTTTTAGCGGTTTGGTATATAAGGAGCTCAAAAACATTTAAAGGCAAGTTCTTGGTAAAAAATTGGTTTTATTCCAATGAAAAGTGATTGCCCTACTTTTTAGTGCTTTATTGCCTATCACGCTCAAAAACACTCAAAAGACATTTTTCTGGAAATGTCATGTTTTCACACATAAATCTGGTTTCGCATGAAATTTGGGTTTTTGGTAACTAAGAATATGAAAAACACTCAAAATACACGAATTTGGTAAGGTTGTTCTGTTTCTCATGTGTTATTCATGAGTTTCAGCATTTTGGTATCTAAGAAACTTCTCCATATACACGAGTTTTTGCGTTTTTTGCCTTGTTGTTCTTTTGGACTATAATACACTCATTAAACACTTTTCTTGCAATGTCCCTTTGTTTCCCAATATAGAGTGCATTGTATCAATTTTAGCGTTTTTTTTTTTTGTAGGTAACAAGCTCAAAAACAATCAAAATATACCTTTTTGGTAATGTTTTTTTCTATTTCTTGATATTGGTTGGTTTGCATTTATTTTAGCGTTTTTTTCTACGTAAAACACTGGAAAGACACGTTTTCAGTAATTTTGTTTTGCATTCCCATATAAAGTGAGTTCCTTATTATTTATCATTTTGGTGACTAACATGCTGAAAAATACTCAAAAGACAAATTTCTGGTAAGGTCGTTTAATTTCCTTATATAAGAGGCTTTGATTGCAGTTTAGGGTTTGGTACATAACAGTCCGAAAAAAAAGCTAAAATCAACTTTTTTGTTAATTTTCTCTTATCATATAATTGCCTTGAATTTTCCCAGAATTTTGGCATTTCGGTACCTATAAAGATGAATAACAAAAAAAAAAAAATTCCTATTTTTTTATTTTTTAATTTATTTATTTTTCTAAATAAAGAGTGGGTTTTAGGGTTTTGGTACTTAACAAACTTAAAAACACTCATAATATATGTTTCTCGTACTGTCCTTTTCTTTCCAAACATAAGGTTCTTTGCATGTATTTAAACGTTTTTATAGATAACACGATCAAAAACACTCAAAATATATGTTTTTGGTAATTTTATTCTGTTTCTCCATAAAGTTTGTTTTACATGCGTTTTAGCGGTTTAGTATATAAGGAGCTCAAAAACACTTAAAGGCATGTTCTTGATAAAAATTGGTTTTATTCAAATGTAATGTGATTGCCCTGCTTTTTAGTGCTTTATTGCCTATCAGGCTCAAAAACACTCAAAAGACATTATTCTGGTAATGTCATTTTTTTCTCACATAAAGCTGGTTTCGCATGCAATTTGGGGTTTTGGTAACTAAGAATGTGAAAAGCTCTCAAAATACACGCATTTAGTAAGGTTGTTCTGTTTCTCAATTAGAAATGTTATTCATGAGTTTCAGCATTTTGGTATCTAGGAAACTTCTCCATATCCACATGTTTTTGCGTTTTTTGCCTTTTGGTTCTTTTGAACTATAAAACACTCATTATACACATTTCTTGCAATGTCCTTTTATTTCCTAATATAGAGTGCTTTGCATCAATTTTCATGTTATTTGTAGGTAACAAGCTCAGAAAAACTCAAAATATACCTTTTTGGTAATGTTTTTCTATTTTTTTTATATTGGTTGGTTTGCATCCGTTTAACCGTTTTTCTACGAAAAACACTGAGAAGACACGTTTTCAGTAATTTTGTTTTGAATTCCCATATAGAGTGAGTTCCTTATTTATTTATCGTTTTGGTGCCTAATATTCTGAAAAAACACTCAAAACACAGATTTCTCTTAAGGTCGTTTAATTTCCTCATATAGGAGGCTTTGCATGCAATTTAGGGTTTGGTATATAACAGTCCGAAAAAAAAGCTAAAATTAACTTTTTTGATAATTTTCTTTTATAATATAATAGTCCTGAATTTTCCCAGAATTTTGGCATCTCGGTACATATGAAGATGAATAAAAAAAAAAAAAACTTTTTTTTCATTTTCTTGCTTTTTTTTCTAAATAAAGAGTCTTATTTGTGCGTTTTAGCTTTTTGGTACTTAAGGAACTTAAAAACACTTATAATACACATTTCTCGTAGTGTCCTTTCGTTTCGCAAATATAAGGTTCTTTGCATGTATTTGAGCGTTTTTATAGATAACATGATCAAAAACACTCAAAATATATGTTTTTGGTAATCTTATTTTGTTTCTCCATAAAAGGTGTTTTGCATGCGTTTTAGCGTATTGGTATGTAATGAGCTCAAAAACACTTAAAGGCAAGTTCTTGGTAAAAGTTGTTTTTATTCCAATGTAATGTGATTGCCCTGCTTTTTAGTGCTTTATTGCCTAACACGCTCAAAAACACTCAAAAGACACTTTTCTGGTAATATCATTTGTTTTCCCACATAAAGCTAGTTTTGCATGGAATTTGGGGTTTTGGTAACTGAGAATGTGAAAAAAAACTCAAAACACAGGCATTTAGTAAGGTTGTTCTATTTCTTAATTAAAAGTGTTATTCATGATTTTCAGCATTTTGATATGTAAGAAACTTTTCTAATACACACATTTGCTAAAGTATTTCTGTTTCAATTTTAAAAGTGTTATTCTTGAGTTTCAACTTTTTGGTATGTCAGAAACTTCTTTATGTACACGAGTTTTGAGTTTTTTACCTTGTGGTTCTTCTCAAACTATAAAACACTCATACACGTTTCTCGTAATGTCCTTTTCTTTGCCAATATAAAGTGCTTTCCATCCATTTTTGCATTTTTTGTAGGTAACAAGCTCAGAAACACATCAAAATATATATTTTTTGTAATGTTATTCTATTTCTTCATATTGGTTGGTTTGCATCCGTTTTAGCGTTTTTCTTCGTAAATCACTGAAAGACACGTTTTCAGTAATATTTTTTGAAATTACTGAAAAACACTCAAAAGACAGGTTTCTGGTAAAGTCGTGTAATTTCCCCATATAGGAGGATTTTCCTGCACTTCAAGGTTTGTACATAACTCCGGAAAAAAGCTAAAATTATTTTATTATGATGATTTTTTTTTTTTTATAAAATTTCCATGAATTTTGCCAGAATTTTGGCATCTCGGTACCTATGAAGATGAATAACAAAAAAAAAAAAATTCTCTATAAAGAGTGTTATTTGTGGGTTTTAGCTTTTTGGTACTTAAGGAACTTAAAAACACTCATAATACTCGATTTTCGTAATGTCCTTTTGTTATACAAACATAGGGTTCATTACATGTATTTAAGCGTTATTATAGGTTACATGATCAAAAACACTCAAAATACATGTTTTTCGTAATGATATTCTGTTTCTCCATAAAGGGTGTTTTGCATGCGTTTTAGCGATTTGGTATGTAAGGAGTTAAAAAACACTTAAAGGCAAGTTCTTCGTAAAAGTTGGTTTTATTCCCATGTAATGTGATTGTTCTGCTTTTTAGTGCTTTGTTGCATATCACGCTCAAAAACACTAAAAAGACACTTTTTTGGTAGTCATTTTTTTTTCCCACATGAAGGTAGTTTCGCATGTAATTTGGCATTTTCGTAACTAAGAATGTGAAAAACACTCAAAATACACAATTTGGTAAGGTAGTTCTGTTTATCGATTAAAAGTGTTATTCTTGCATTTCATCTTTTTTTTTCTATGTAAGAAATTTCTCTATATACACGAGTTTTTCCGCTTATTTCCTTGTGGTTCTTTTAAAACTATAAAACACTCATTATACACGTTTCTCGTAATGTCCTTTTGTTTCCTAATATAGAGTGCTTTACATTCATTTTTGCATTTTTTGTAGGTAAAAAGCTCCAAAACACTCAAAATATATCTTTTTGGTAATGTTAATCTATTTCTTCATATAGGTTGGTTTGCATCCGCTTTAGCGTTTTTCTACGTAAAACACTGAAAAGACAAGTTTTCAGTAATTTTCAGTTTTCAGTAATTAACTTCCATATTATTTATCGTTTTGGTGCCTAACATGCTGAAAAACACTGAAAAGACAGGTTTCTGGTAAAGTCGTTTAACTTCCCTATATAGGTGGCTTTGCATGCACTTTAGGGTTTGGTACATAACAATCCGAAAAAAAGCTATAATTAACTTTTTTGGTAATATTCTTTTTTCCACATAAATTCCCTGAATTTTAGCAGAATTTTGGCATCTCGGTACCTATAAGGATGAATAACAAAAAAAAAAAATTCTATTTTTTAATTTTTTTGTTTATTATTTTTTTTTTTTTTGTAAATAAAGAGTGTTATTTGTGGGTTTTAGCTTTTAGGTACTGAAGGAACTTAAAAAAAACACTCATAATACACGTTTCTCGTAATGTCCTTTCGTTTCCCAAACATAAGGCTCTTTGCATGTATTTAAGCGTTTTTATAGATAACATGATCAAAAACACTCAAAATACATGTATTTGGTAATATTATTCTGTTTCTCTATAAAATATATTTTGCATGCGTTTTAGGGTTTTAATATGTAAGGAGCTCAAAACATTTAAAGGCAAGTTCTTGGTAAAATTTGGTTTTATTCCCATGTAATGTGATTGCCCTTCCTTTTAGTGCTTTATTGCGTAACACGTTCAAAAACACTCAAAAGACATGGAAGGCCTCGCATATGAGGAAATTGAAGACATTACCAGAAATCTTTCTTTTGAGTGTTTTTCATCATGTTAGGCACCAAAACAATAAATAATAAGGAACTCACTCTATGTGGGAATCCAAAAGAAAATTACTGAAAACCTGTCTTCTCAGTGTTTTACGTAGAAAAACGCTAAAACTGATGGAAACCAACCAATATCAAGAAGCAGAAAAACATTACCAAAAATGTATATATTGAGTGTTTTTGAGCTTGTTACCTACAAAGAAACGCAAAAATTGATACAAAGCACTCTATATTGGGAAACAAAGGGACATTGCGAGAAAAGTGTATAATGAATGTTTTATAGTTCAAAAAAACCACAAGGCAAAAAACGCAAAAACTCGTGTATATGGAGAAGTTTCCTAGATACAAAAATGCTGCAACTCATGAATATCACTTTATTGAGAAACAGAACAACCTTACTGAATGCGTATCAAAAACACATAAAAAGGCAAGTTCTTCGTAAAAGTTGGTTTTATTCCCATGTAATATGATTGCCCTGCTTTATTGCCTAACACGCTCAAAAACACTCAAAGACACTTTTCTGGTAATGTCATTTTTTCCCACATAAAGCTAGTTTCGCATGGAATTTGGGGTTTTGGTAACCAGGAATGTAAAAAAAAACACTTAAAATACATGCATTTAGTAATGTTGTTCTGTTTCTTGATTAAGAGTGTTATTCATGAGTTTCAGCATTTTGGTATCTTAGAAACTTCTCCACACAAACGACTTTTTGCGTTTTTTGCCTTGTGATTCTGGTGAAGCACTCATTATACACGTTTCTCGTTATGTCCTTTTTTTTTCCTAATATACAGTGCTTTGCATCCATTTTTTCGTTTTTTTTTTTCATGTAACAAGCGTACAAAACGCTAAAATGTGAGCAAAGAAACATTTATGGGAAACTTTAGCAAAAAATTCTTATTTCAGTGTCTTTTAACTTGTTAGGTACTAGACCCCATATTGCATGCAAAGAACCATATTTAAGGAAACGAAACGATATTAACAGAAACGTGTATTATGAGAGTTTTTATTTTCATTTTTTTTATGTACCAAAACGCTAAAACACGTGAATATTACTCTATATAAGAGAGAGAAATAAAAAAACAAACATTAACAAAACCAGTAGCAAAACCACCAGAAACTTGTCATTTAGGTGTTTTGAGCGTATTAGGCAGCAAAACGCTAAAAAAGCAAGGAAAACACCCTATATGGGAAAACAAGATAACATTAACAAAATCGAGTGTTTTTGAGCTTCTTACGTACCAAAACGATAAAAGGAGTCCAAAACAATATTAGCAAAAACGTATGTACTGAGATTTTTTTTTAGCTTCTTAGGTAACAAAACTCCAAAATGTATGCAAATTACCCTATATAGGTAAAAGAAACGATATTAACATAAAGGTGTATTATGTCTTTTTCAGCTTCATAGATACCAAAAGTCTAAAACACGTGAATAATACTATATTTGCAGAAACAAAACAACATTACCAAAAGCGTACTTTATAAGTTTTTTTCCCCATGATAGGTACCAAAACGCCTAAAAGCATAGTGAACACCATACATAAAAAAAAAAAAACACACCAATATTACGAAAAACTTGTATGCTGAGTGTTTTTGAGCTTGCTAGATACAAAAACACCAAATTGCATGCAAGAGAACCTGTATAGGAAAAGCAATCAATATTAACAAAAACTTGTCTTTTGAGTGTTTTTCAGTTTCTTACGTACTAAAACTCTAAAACGCATGAAAAACATCCTTTATGGAGAAAGAGGACAACATTACTATAAACTCGTGTTTTGAGAGTTTTCCCGATCATTAGCTACCAAAACGCCAAAATGCAGACAGCACACTATTTGAAGTAAAGAAATTATATTACCGGAAACGTGTCATTTGAGTGTTTTGACCATATTAGAAACCAACCCCATAAAAAAAAAAAAAAAAAACATGGAGAACTCTATATAGGAAAAAAATATATAAAACATCGAAAACGTGTCTTTTGAATGTTTTGAGCCTCTTACGTACCGAATTTCTAAAAAGCGTGCAAAACATCCTTTATGGTGAAATAAAATATTACCAAAAATGTGTGTTTTCAGTGTTTTTGAGCTTGTTGGGTACGAAAACGCCAAAATGCACACAAATTAACCAAACAAATGGGTTTTTACCTCATGTTAGGTACAACAATCTATACAGAATACAATATATAAAAAACAGAACAACATTACCAAAAACGTATATTATAAGTGTTTTTGAGCTTCTTAGGTAATAAAATACTGAAACAAGTGATTAGCACATCCATTTAGGTGTTTTGGTTTCTAAAAAGCTGGAAAACGCTTAAATCACACGTTTTTGGTAATGTCTCCCGATAAAGGCTATTGTGCACGCGTTTTAGCATTTTGGAATGTAAGAAGTTCAAAAACACTCAAAAGACACCATTTTGATAATGTTGTTTTGATTTTTATATAGAGTGTCTTCCATGCTCTTTAGAGTTTTGGTGCCTAACGCTGAAAAGCCCCGAAATAACATTTTTTCTGAGAATGTCGTCTCTTTACCTTATAAAGGGTGAAATGGATGAATTTTTGCGTATTGGTACGAAATAAGCTGAAAAACATTCAAAATACACGTTTTTGGCAAATGTGCATTATGAGTTTTTTTTATATAGTTCAAAAGAACCAAAAGGCAAAAAACACAAAAACTCGTGTATATGGAGAAGGTTCCTAGATATCAAAATGCTGAAACTCATGAATAACACTCTTAACTGAGAAACAGAACAACCTTACTAAATGCGTGTATTTTGAGTGCTTTTCACATTCTTAGTTACCAAAACCCCAAATTGCATGCGAAATAACCTTTATGTGAGAAAAAAATGACATTACAGAAAAGTGTCTTTTAAGTGTTTTTCGGCGTGATAGGCAATTTTGGTATCCAAAATGCAAAGTACTAAAAAGCAGGGCAATCATATTACATTGGAATAACACCAATTTATACCAAAAACTTGCCTTTAAGTGTTTTTAAGCTGCTTAAATATCAAACCGCTAAAACAAATGCAAAACAAACTTTATGGAGAAACAGAATAACATTACCAAAAACATGTATTTTGAGTGTTTTTGATCATGTTATCTATAAAAACGCTTAAATACATGGCAAGAACATTATGTTTAGGAAACAAATGGACATTACGAGAAACATGTATTATGAGTGTTTTTTTAAGTTCCTTAAGTACCAAAAAGCTAAAACCCACAAATAACACTTTTTATTTAGAAAATAAAAAATAAAAAAAATTAAAAAAAATAGGAATTTTTTTTTTTTTTTTTGTTATTCATATTCATAGGTACCGATATGCCAAAATTCTGGGAAAATTCAGGGCAATCATATGATAAAAAAATATTATCAAAAAAGTTAATTTCAGCTTTTTTTTCGGATTGTTATGTACCAAACCGTAAAGTGCATGCAAAGCCTCCTATATGAGGAAATTAAACGACCTTACCAGAAATCTGTGTTTTGAGTGTTTCTTAGCATGTTAGGCACCAAAACGATAAATAATATGGAACTCACTCTATATGGGAATCCAAAACAAAGTTACTGAAAACGTGTCTTCTCAGTGTTTTATGTAGAAAATCGCTAAAACGGATGCAAAGCAACCAATATCAAGAAATAGAAAAATGTTACTAAAAAGATATATTTTGAGTGTTTTTCAGCTTGTTACCTACAAAAAAAAAAACGCGAAAATTGATGTAAAGCACCCTATATTGGGAAACAAATGGACATTGCAAGAAAATTGTATAATGAGTGTTTTATAGTTCAAAAGAACCACAAGGCAAAAAACGCAAAATCTCGTGTATATGGAGAGGTTTCCTAGATACAAAAATGCTAAAACTCATGTATAACACTCCTAATTGAGAAACAGAAAAACCTTAATAAATGCGTGTATTTTGAGTGCTTTTCACATTCTTAGTTACCAAAACCCCAAATTGCATGCAAAAATAGACTTGTTGGATAAAAAAAATGACTTTACCAGAAAAGTGTCTTTTGAGTGTTTTTGAGCGTGATAGGCAATAAAGCACTAAAAAAGAGGGATATCACATTACATTGGAGGAAAACGAATTTTTACCAAGAACTTGCCTTTAAGTGTTTTTGAGCTCCTTATATACCAAAACACTAAAACGCATTGAAAACACTCTTTATGGTAAAACAGAATAACATTAACAAAAACATGCATTTTGAGTGTTTTTTGATCATGTTACCAATAAAAACGCTTAAATACATGCAAAGAACACTATTTTTGGGAAACGAAAGGAGATTACGAGAAACGTGTATTATGAGTGTTTTTAAGTTCATTAATTATCAAAAAGCTAAAAGCCACAAATAACACTCTTTATTGGGAAATAATAAATAAATAAAAAATACAATATTTTTTTCTTTCTTATTCATCTTCACAGGTACCGACATGCCAAAATTCGGGCAAAATTCAGGAAATTATGTTAAATAAGAACATTATCCAAAAAGTTAAATTTAGCTTTTATCGGACTGCTATGTACCAAACCCCTAAAGTGCATGCAAAGCCACATATATGGGGAAATTAAACGTCTTTGCCAGAAAACGGTCTTATGAGTGTTTTTGAGCATGTTAGGAACCAACACGATAAAAAACATGAAAGTCAATCTATATGGGAATCCAAAACAAAATTACTAAAAACGTGTCTTTTCGGTGTTTTACGTAGAAAAACGCTAAAACGGATCCAAACCAACCAATATGAAGAAATTAAATAACATTACCAAAAAGGTATATTTTGAACATTTTTGAAATTGTTACCTACAAAAAACACGAAAATGGATGGAAAGCACTCTATATTGGGAAGCAAAAGGACATTACGACTAACGTGTATAATGAGTGTTTTATAGTTTCACAAGAACTACAAGGCAAAAAACGCAAAAACTTGTGTATATAGAGAAGTTTCTTACATTCCAAAATGCTGAAACTCTGGAACAACACTCTTAATTGAGAAACAGAACCATCTTACTTAATGCGTGTATTTTGAGTGCTTTTCACATCCTTAGTTACCAAAACCCCAAATTACATGCGAAACCAGCTTTATGTGGGAAAAAAAAAATGACATTACCAGAAAAATGTCTTTTGAGTGTTTTTGAGCGTGTTAGGCAATAAAGCACTAAAAAGCAGGGCATTCACATTACATTGGAATAAAACCAATTTTTAACAAGAACTTGCCTTTAAGTGTATTTGAGCTCGTTATATACCAAAACACTAAAATGCATGCAAAATACACTTTATGGTGAAACTGAATAACATTACCAAAAACATGTATTTTGAGTGTTTTTGATCATGTTACCAATAAAAACGCTTAAATACATGCAAAAAACCCCATTTTTGGGAAATGAAAGGACAGGACGAGAAACGTGTATTATGAGTGCTTTTAAATTCATTAAGTACGAAAAAGCTAAAAGCCACAAATTACACTCTTTATTGAGAAAAAAAATACAATATTTTTTTTTCATTCTTATTCATCTTCACAGGTAATGAGGTGCCAAAATTCGGGAAAATTTCAGGAAATTATATGAAATAAGGACATTATAAAAAAAATTTTAATTTAGCTTTTTTTTCGGACTGTTATGTACCAATTCCGTAAAGTGCATGCAATCGCACCTATAAGGGGAAATTAAACGTCTTTGCCAGAAAACCGTCTTATGAGTGTTTTTCAGCATGTTAGGAACCAACACGATAAAACCCAAGGAAGTCAATCTATATGAGAATCCAAAACAAAATTACTGAAAACGTGTCTTTTCGGTGTTTTACGTAGAAAACGCTAAAATGGATGCAAAACAACCAAAATGAAGAAAAAGAATAACATTACCAAAATGGTATATTTTTTTGTGTTTTTGAAATTGTTACCTACAAAAAACGCGAAAATGGATGGAAAGCACTCTATATTGGGAAGCAAAAGGCACCAAAAAGCATGTTAGGTACAAAAACGATAAATAATATGAAAGTCACTCTATATGGAAATCCAAAAAAAAATTACTGGAAACGTGTCTTTTAAAAGATTTACGTAGAAAAACGCTGAAACAGATGCAAACCAACTAATATAAATAAATATAATAACATTACCAAAAAAGTATATTTTGTGTGTTTTTGAGCTTGTTACATAAAAAAAACGCGGAAAAGGATGCAAAGCACTCTATATAAGGAAAAAAAAGGACATAACGAGAAGCGTATATAATGAGTGTTTTATAGTTTCAATAGAATCACAAGGCAAAAAACGCAAAAACTCGAATGTATGGAGAAGTTTCTAAGATACCAAAATTCTGAAACTCATGAATAACACTCTTAATCAAGAAACAGAACAACCTCACTAAATGCGTGTATTTTGAATGTTTCTTTACATTCTTAGTTACCAAAACCCCAAATTCCATGCGAAACTAGCTTTATGTGGGAAAATATGACATTACCAGAAAAGTGTCTTTCAGTGTTTTTGAGCGTGTTAGGCAATAAAGCACTAAAACGCAGGGCAATCATATTACATGGGAATAAAACCAACTTTTACGAAGAACTTGCCTTTTAGTGTTTTTGACACGCATTTAGTAAGGTTGTTCTGTTTCTCAATTAAGAGTGTTATTCACGAGTTTCTGCATTTTGGTATCTAGAAAACTTCTCCATATACACGAGTTTTTGCGTTTTTTGCCTTGTGGTTTTTTTGAACTATAAAACATTCATTATACACTTTTCTTGCAATGTCCCTTTGTTTCCCAATATAGAGTGCTTTGTATCCATTTTTGCGTTTTTTTTTTAAGGTAACAAGCTCAAAAACACTCAAAATATACATTTTTGGTAATGTTTTTCTGTTTCTTGATATTGGTTGGTTTGCATCAGTTTTTAGCGTTTTTCTACGTAAAACACTGAGAAGACAGGTTTTCAGCAATTTTCTTTTGGAGTCCCACATAGAATGAGTTCTTTATTATTTATCGTTTTCGTGCCTAACATGCTGAAAAACACTCAAAAGACAGATTTCTGGTAAGGTCTTTAATTTCCTCATATGCGAGGCCTTGCATGTCTTTTGAGTGTTTTTTAACGTGTTACGCAATAAAACACTAAAAGGAAGGGCAATCACATTACATGGGAATAAAACCAAATTTTACCAAGAACTTGCCTTTAAGTGTTTTTGAGCTCCTTACATACCAAAACGCTAAAATGCATGCAAAATACATTTTATGGAGAAACAGAATAATATTACCAAATACATGTATTTTGAGTGTTTTTAATCATGATATCTATAAAAACGCTTAAATACATGCAAAGAACTTTATGTTTGGGAAACGAAAGGACATTACGAGAAACGTGTATTATGAGTGTTTTTTAAGTTCTTTCAGTACCTAAAAGCTAAAACCCACAAATAACACTCTTTATTTAGAAAAAAAATAATTAACAAAAAATTTAAAAAATTGGATTTTTTATTTATTTATTTATTTATTTATTATTATTTTTTTTTGTTATTTATCCTTATAGGTACCGAGATGCCAAAATTCTGCCAAATTTCAGGGAATTTATGTGGAAAAAAAGAACATTACCAAAAGAGTTATTTATAGCTTTTTTTCGGATTGTTATGTCCAAAACCCTAAAGTGCATGCAAAGCCACCTATGTAGGGAAGTTAAACGACTTTACCAGAAACCTGTCTTTTCAGTGCTTTTCAACATGTTAGGCACTAAAACGATAAATAATATGGAAGTCAGTCAATATGTGAATCCAAAAGAAAATTACTGAAAACGTGTCTTTTCAGTGTTTTACGTAGAAAAACGCTAAAGCGGATGCAAACTAACCTTTATGAAGAAATAGAATAACATTACCAAAAAGATATATTTTGAGTATTTTTGAGCTTGTTACCTACAAAAAAATGCAAAAATGGATGTAAAGCACTCTATATTAGGAAACAAAAGGACATTACGAGAAACGTGTATAATGAGTGTTTTATAGTTTTAAAAGAACCACAAGGCAATAAACGCAAAAACTCGTGTATATAGAGAAATTTCTTACATACCAAAATGATGAAATGCATGAATAATACTTTTAATTGATAAACAGGACTACCTTACCAAATTGTGTATTTTGAGTGTTTTTTTCACATTCTTAGTTACGAAAATGCCAAATTACATTCCTTCATGTGAGGAAAAAAAAAATGACATTACCAAAAAAATGTCTTTTTAGTGTTTTTGAGCGTGATATGCAACAAAGCACTGAAAAGCAGAACAATCACATTACATGGGAATAAAACCAACTTTTACGAAGAATTTGCCTTTAAGTGTTTTTTAACTCCTCTCCATAAAGAAACAGAATAACATTACCAAAAACATATATTTTGTGTGTTTTTGATCATGTAACCTATAAAAACGCTTAAATACATGTAAAGAACCCTATGTTTGTAAAACAAAAGGACATTACGAAAATCGTGTATTATGAGTGTTTTTAAGTTCCTTAAGTACCAAAAAGCTAAAACCCACAGATAACATTCTTTATATAGAGAAAAAAAACGTTTTTTTTGTTATTCATCTTCATAGCTACCGAGATGCCAAAATTCTGGCAAAATTCATGGAAATTTTATAAAAAAAAATCATTATAAAAAAATAATTTTATCTTTTTTCCGGAGTTATGTACAAACCTTGAAGTTTGTTACGAAAATGCAAAATTACATGCGAAACTGCCTTGATGTGGAAAAAAAAAATGACATTACCAAAAAAGTGTCTTTTTAGTGTTTTTGAGCGTGATATTCAACAAAGCACTAAAAAGCAGAACAATCACATTACATGGGAATAAAACCAACTTTTACGAAGAATTTTCCTTTAAGTGTTTTTTAACTCCTTACATACAGAATCGCTAAAACGCATGCAAAACACCCTTTATGGAGAAACAGAATAACATTACCAAAAACATGTATTTTGAGTGGTTTTGATCATATAACCTATAAAAACGCTTAAATACATGTAAAGAACCCTATGTTTGTAAAACAAAAGGACATTACGAAAATCGTGTATTATGAGTGTTTTTAAGTTCCTTAAGTACCAAAAAAGCTAAAACCCACAGATAACATTCTTTATATAGAGAAAAAAACTTTTTTTTTTGTTATTCATCTTCATAGGTACCGAGATGCCAAAATTCTTGCAAAATTCATGGAAATTTTATAAAAAAAAATCATTATAAATTTTTTTTTTTATCTTTTTTCCGGAGTTATGTACTAACCTTGAAGTGCATGCAAATCCACCTGTATGGGTAAATTACACGACTTTACCAGAAACCTGTCTTTTGAGTATTTTTCAGCAATTTCAACAATATTACTGAAAACGTGTCTTTTCAGTGATTTACGTAAAAAAAACGTTTAAACGGATGTAAACCAACCAATATGAAGAAATAGAATAACATTACCAAAAAAAATATATTTTGATGTGTTTTTGAGCTTGTTACCTACAAAAAATGCAAAAATGGATGGAAAGCACTTTATATTGGCAAAGAAAAGGACATTACGAGAAACGTGTATGAGTGTTTTATAGTTTGACAAGAACCACTAGGTAAAAAACTCAAAAACTCGTGTACATAAAGAAGTTTCTTACAGAGCAAAAAGTTGAAACTCATGAATAACACTTTTAAATTTGAAACAGAAATACCTTATGAAATGTGTGTATTAGAAAAGTTTCTTACATACCAAAATGCTGAAACTCATGAATAACACTTTTAATTAAGAAATAGACGAAACGTCTGTGTTTTGAGTTTTTTTTCACATTCTTAGTTACCAAAACCCCAAATTCCATGCAAAACTAGCTTTATGTGGGAAAACAAACAATATTACCAGAAAAGTGTCTTTTGAGTGTTTTTGAGCGTGTTAGGCAATAAAGCACTAAAAATCAGGGCAATCACATTTCATGGGAACAAAAACAACTTTTACCAAGATCTTGCCTTTAAGTTTTTTTGAGCACATTACACACCAAAACGCTAAAACGCATGCAAAACACTTTTTATGGAGAAACAATAAAATTACCAAAAACATATATTTTGAGTGTTTTTGATCATGTTATCTATAAAAACGCTTAAATACATGCAAAGAACCTTATGTTTGCGAAACGAAAGGACACTACGAGAAATGTGTATTATAGGTGTTTTTAAGTTCCTTAAGAACCAAAAAAGCAAAAACCCATAAATAACACTTTTTATTAAGAAAGAAAAGGAAGAAAATAAATTTTTTTTTTTTTTTTTTTTTTTTTTTGTTATTCATATTCATAGCTACCGAGATGCCAAAATTCTGGGAAAAGTCAGGGCTATTATATGATAAAATAAAATTATAAAAAACGTTAATACCAAACCCTTAAGTACCAAACCCTTAAGTGCATCCAAAGAGGAAATAAAACGACCTTAACAGAAATCTGTTTTTTGAGTGTTTTTCAGTATAAAAAACGATAAATAGCACCAAAACGATAAATAATAAGGAACTCACTCTATATGTGAATCCAAAACAAAATTGCTGAAAACGTGTTTTTTCTGTGTTTTACGTAGAAAAACGCTAAAACGGATGCAAACCAACCAATATCAAGAAATAGAAAAACATTACCAAAAAGGTATATTTTGAATGTTTTTGAGCTTGTTACCTACAAAAAACGCGAAAATTGATCCAAACCACTCTATATTAGAAAACAAAAGAACTTTGCAAGAAAAGTGTATAATGAGTTTTTTTATAGTTCAAAAGAACCAAAAGGCAAAAAACACAAAAACTCGTGTATATGGAGAAGGTTCCTAGATACCAAAATGCTGAAACTCTCATAATTGAGAAACAGAACAACCTTACTAAATGCGTGTATTTTGAGTGCTTTTCACATTCTTAGTTACCAAAACCCCAAATTGCATGCGAAACAACACTTTATGTGAGAAAAAAATTACATTACCAGAAAAGTGTCTTTTAAGTGTTTTTGAGCGTGATAGGCAATAAAGCACTAAAAAGCAGGGTAATCATATTACATTGGAATAACACCAATTTATACCAAAAACTTGCCTTTAAGTGTTTTTGAGCTTCTTATATGCCAAACCGCTAAAACGCATGCAAAACAAACTTTATGGAGAAACAGAAAAACATTACGAAAAATATATATTTTGAGTGTTTTTGATCATGTTATCTATAAAAACGCTTAAATACATGCAAAGAACCTTATGTTTGGGAAACGAAAGGACATTACGAGAAATATGTATTGTGAGTGTTTTTTAGTTACTTAAGTACCGTAAAGCTAAAACCCACAAATAACACTCTTTATTTACAAAAAATAAATAAATAAAAAATTTAAAAAATAGGATTTTATTTTTTGTTATTCATCTTCATAGATACCGAGATGCCTAAATTCTGGGAAAATTCCGGGCTATGATATGATAAAAGAAAATTATAAAAAAAAGTTTTTTTTTGCTCTTTTTTCGGACTGTTATATACCAAACCCTAAAGTGCATGCAAAGCCTCTTATAATATAAGAGGCTTTGCATGAGAAAATGAGAAAATTAAACGACCTTACCAGAAATCTGTCTTTTGAGTGTTTTTCAGCATGGTAGGCACCAATATGATAAATAATAAGGAACTCTATATGAGAATCCAAAACAAAATTGCTGAAAACGTGTCTTCCCAGTGTTTTACGTAGAAAAACGTTAAAATGGATGCAAATTAACCAATATCAAGAAATAGAAAAAACAACTAAACAGGTATATTTTGAGTGTTTTTGAGCTTGTTACCTACAAAAAAACGCTAAAATTGATACAAAGGACTCTATTTTGGGAAACAAAGGGACATTGCGAGAAAAGTGTATAAAGAGTGTATTATAGTTCAAAAGAACAACAAGGCAAAAAACGCAAAAACTCGTGTATATGGAGAAGTTTCTTAGATACCAAAATGCTGAAACTCATGTATAACACTCTTAATTGAGAAACAGAACAACTTTACTAAATGCGTGTATTTTGAGTGCTTTTCACATTCTTAGTTACCAAAATCCCAAATTGCATGCGAAACCTAGCTTTATGTGGGAAAAAAAATGACATTACCAGAAAAGTGTCTTTTGAGTGTTTTTGAGCGTGATAGGCAATAAAGCACTAAAAAGCATGGGAATCACTTTACATGGCAAAAAAATCATTTTTTACCAAGAACTTGCCTTTAAGTGTTTTGAGCTCCTTTATGGAGAAGCAGAATAACATTGCTAAAAACATGTGTTTTAAGTGTTTTGATCATGTTACCTATAAAAACGCTTAAATACATGCAAAGAACCCTATGTTTGGGCACGAAAGGACATTACGAGAAACGTGTAATAGGACCGGTTTTAAGTTCCTTAAGTACCAAAACGTTAAAACCCACAAATAACACTCTTTATAGAGAAAAAACAATAAAGAAATAAAAAATAAAAAAATAGCTTTTTTTTATATTGATTTTCATAGGTACCAAGATGCCAAAATTCTGCCAAAATTCAGGGAATTTATGTGGAAAAAAGAACATTATCAAAAAAGTTAATTATAGCTCTTTTTCGGATTTTTATGTACCAAACTCTAAAGTGCATGCCACCTATATAAGGAAGTTAAACGACTTTACCAGAAACCTGTATTTTCAGTGTTTTTCAGCATGTTAGGTACCAAAACGATAAATAATATGGAAGTCAGTCAATATGTGAATCCAAAACAAAATTACTGAAAACATGTCTTTTCAGTGTTTTACGTAGAAAAAACGCTAAAACGAATGCAAACCAACAAATATGAAGAAATAGAATAACATTACCAAAAAGTGTTTTTGAGCTTTTTACCTACAAAAAAACGCGCAAATGGATGGAAAGCACTCTATATAGGGAAGCAAAAGACGTTACGAGAAACGTGTATAATGAGTGTTTTATAGTTTCACAAGAACCACAAGGCAAAAAACGCAAAAACTCGTGTATATAGAGAAGTTTCTTACATACCAAAACGCTAAAACTCAAGAATAACACTTTTAATTGAAAAACAGAACTTACCAAATGTGTGTATTTTGAGTGTTTTTCACATTCTTAGTTATGAAAATCCCAAATTACATGCGAAACTACCTTTATGTGGGAAAAAAAATGACATTACCAGAAAAGTGTCTTTTGAGTGTTTTTGAGCGTTATATGCAACAAAACACTAAAAAGCAGAACAATCACATTACATTGGAATAAAACCAAATTTTACGAAGAACTTGCCTTTAAGTGTTTTTTAACTCCTTACATACCAAACCGCTAAACACATGCAAAACAACCTTTATTGAGAAACAGAATAACATTACCAAAAACATGTATTTTGAGTGTTTTTGATCATGTTACCTATAAAATCGCTTAAATACATGCAAAGAACGCTATGTTTGTGAAACGAAAGGACATTACGAAAAACGTGTATTATGAGTATGTTTAAGTTCCTTAAGTACCAAAAATCTAAAACCCACAAATAACGCTCCTTATAGAGAAAAAAAAAAATTAGATTTTTTTTTGTTATTCATCTTCATAGGTACCGAGACGCCAAAATTCTGAGAAAATTCAGGGAAATTATGTGAAAAAAATAATTTTAGCTTTTTTCCGGAGTTATGTACGAAACACGGAAGTGCATGCAAAGCAACCTATATGCGGAAATTACACGACTTTACAAGAAACGTGTCTTTGTTTTCAGCTATTTCAACAATATTACTGAAAACGTGTCTTTTCAGTTTTAGCGTAGAACCCTAAAACGGATGCAAACCAACCAATATGAAGAAATAGAATAACATTACAAAAAAGTTGAGTGTTTTTGAGCTTGTTATCTACAAAAAACGTAAAAAAGAATGAAAAGCAGTCTGTATTGGGGAAAAAAAAAGGATATTACAAGAAAATTGTATAATGAATGTTTTAATAGTTTTCAAGAACCATAAGGCAAAAAACGCAAAAACTCGTATATATGGAGAAGTTCCTTAGATACCAAAATGCTGAAACTCATGAATAATACTCTTAATTGAGAAACAGAACAATCTTAGGAAATGAGTGTATTTTGAGTGTTTTTTTCACATTCTTAGCGGTCCAACCCCAAATTACATGCGGAACTGTGGAAAAAAAAATTACTAGAAAAGTGTCTTTTTAGTGATTTTCAGCGTGTTAGGTAATAAAGCACTAAAAAGCAGGGCAATCACATTACATGGGAATATAACCAACTTTTACCAAGAACTTGCCTTTAAGTTTTTTTTAAGCTCCTTACATACCAAAACGCTAAAACCCATGCAAAACACCCTTTATGGAAAAACAGAATAACATTCTCAAAAACATGTATTTTGAGTGTTTTTGGGCTTGTTACCAATAAAAACGCCTAAATACATGCAAAGAACCCTATGTTTGGGAATGAAAGGACATTGCGAGGAATGTGTATTATGAGTGTTTAGAAGTTCCTGAAGTACCAAAAAGCTAAAACCCACAAATAACACTCTTTATAGAGAGAAAAAAAAAAAAAAAAAATAAATAAAATAGTATTTTTTTATTGACCTTTATAGGTACCAAGATGCCAAAATTCTGGCAAAATTCAGGAAAATTACGTGAAAAAAAAATATTATGAAAAAGGTTAATTTTAGCTTTTTTTCGGACTGTTATGTACCAAACCCTAAAGTGTATGCAAAGCTACCTATATGGGGAAATTAAACGACTTTACAAGAAACCTGTCTTTTGAGTGTTTTTTTTCAGCATGTTAGGCACCAAAACGATAATTAACATGGAAGTCACTCTATATTATGGGAATCCAAAACAAAATTACTGAAAACGTGTCTTTTCTGTGTTTTACGTAGAAAAACGCTAAAACCTATGGAAACCAACCAATATGAAGAAATAGAATAACATTACGAAAAAGGTATATTTTGAGTGTTTTTGATCATGTTACCTATAAAAACGCTTAAATACATGCAAAGAACCTTATCTTTAGGAAACAAAAGGACATTACGAGAAACGAGTACTATAAGTGTTTATACGTTCCTTAAGTACCAAAAATAAATAAATAAATGAAAAAATAGCATTTTTTTTTTTTTTGTTATTAATCTTCATAGGTACCGAGATGCCAAAATTCTGGCAAAATTCAGGGAATTTATGTGAAAAAAAAATCAAAAAAGTTAATTTTAGCTTTTTTTTTTCAGACTCTTATGTACCAAACCCTAAACTGCATGTAGACCCACCTATATAGGGAAATTAAACGACTTTACCTGAAACCTGTCTTTTGCCTGTTTTTCAGTATGTTAGGCACCAAAACAATAAATATTATGGAAGTCACTCTATATGGAAATCCAAAGCAAAATTACTGAAAACGTGTCTTTTCAGTGTTTTACGTAGAAAAACGCTAAAACGAATGCAAATCAACCAATATCATGAAATAGAATAATATTACCAAAAAAGGTATTATTTTTTGTTTTTGAGCGAAAATGGATGCAAATCTCTCTATATTGGGAAACAAAAGGACATTACGAGAAACGTTTATAATGTGTTTTATAGTTTCACAAGAACCACAAGGAAAAAACAAGCAAAAACTCGTGTATATGGAGATGTTTCTTAGATACCAAAACGCTGAAATTCATGAATAACACTCTTAATTTAGGAACAGAACAACCTTACCAAATGTGTGTATTTTGAATTTTTTCACATTTTTAGTTACCAAAACCCGAAATTACATGCGAAACTAGCTTTATGTGGGAAATAAATGACATTACCAGAAAAAAAGTGTTTCTTGAGTGTTTTTGAGCGTGTTAGGCAATAAAGCACAAAAAAGCAGGGCAATGACATTACATGGGAATAAAACCAACATTTACCAAGAACTTGTCTTTAAGTGTTTTTCAGCTCCTTACATACCAAAACACTAAAATGCATGCAAAACACCCTTTATGGAGAAAGAAAATAACATTACGAAAAACATTAATTTTCAGTGTTTTTGATCTGTTACGTATAAAAACGCTTAAATACATGCAAAGAAATCTATGTTTGGGAAACGGAAGGACATTACGAGAAACGTGTATTATGAGTGTTTTTAAGTTCCCTAAATACGAAAAAAGTTAAAACCCACAAATAATACTCTTTATAGAGAAAATAAATAAATAAATAAAAACTAGGATATTTTTTTTTTTGTTATTTATCTTCATAGGTACCGAGATGCCAAAATTCTGGCAAAATTCATGGAAATTATGTGAAAAAAATAATATTATGAAAAAAAGTTAATTTTAGCTTCTTTTCTTTTCGGACTGTTATGTACCAAACCTTAAAGTGTATGCAAAGCCACCTATATGAGGAAATTAAACGACTTTACCAGATACCTGTCTTTTCAGTGTTTTTCAGCAAGTTAGGTACCAAAACGATAAATAATATGGAAGTTACTCTATATGGGAATCCAAAACAAAATTACTGAAAACGTGTCTTTTTAGTGTTTTACTTAGAAAAAACATTAAAACGGATACAAACCAACCAATATGAAGAAATAGAATAATATTACTAAAAAGTTATATTTTGAGTGTTTTTGAGCTTGTTACCTACAGAAAACGCGAAAATAGTTGCAAAGTACTCTATACTGGGAAAGAAAAGGACATTACGAGAAACGTGTATAATGAGTGTTTTATAGTTTCACAAGAACCACAAGGCAAAACACGGAAAAAAATCGTGTATATGGAGATGTTTCTTTTATACCAAAATGCTGAAATTCATGAATAACACTCAATTGAGAAACAGAACAACTTTACCAAATGGGTGTATTTTGAATCTTTTTAACATTCTTTCTTACCAAAACCCCAAATTGCATGCGAAACTAGCTTTATGTGTGAAAAAAAAAATATTACCAGAAAAGTGTCTTTTGAGTTTTTTTTTGAGCGTGTTAGGCAATAAAGCACTAAAAAGCAGGGCAATCACATTACATGGGAATAAAACCATCTTTTTCCAATAACTTGCCTTTAAGTGTTTTTAAGCTCCTTACATACGAAAACGCTAAAACGCATACAAAACAAGTATTTTGAGTTTTTTGTAAGATTGTTACGTAAAAAAACGCCTAAATGAATAGGAAATACCCTATATGGGAAAAATTAAAAGACATTACGAGAAACGTGTATTATGAGTGTTTTTTATTTTCTTAGTATCAACAGGGTAAAACGCATGAAAACACTCTATATGGAGAAACAGAACAATACTGCCAAAAAAAAAAAAAAAACGCATTTTGAGTGTTATCACATTGTTAGTTACCAAAAAGCCAAAATTCATGCAAAGACCCATATATAGATATATGAAACGACTTTAAAAACGTATGAAAATACCATATACAGAGAAACAGAATACATTAACCAAAAACGTGTATTTTGTGTTTTTTTTTTTTTTGAGCTTATTATGTACAAAATCGCCTGTCATCAAACAAATCACCCTGCATATGGAAATAAAAAGGACATTACGAGAAACGTTTTTTTTTTGTTTTTTTTATTACTTTCTTAAGTACCAAATCAGTACTTCAATAGTGCTCTGAAGAAAAAGAACAAACTTACCAAAAACGGGTATTTTTTTACATTGATAATTACCAAAACACCAACATGCATGTAAAGCAACCTATATGAATAAACGAAACGAAATCACTACAAACTTGTCTTTTGTTATTTTTTGGGCGTGTTAGGCACCAAATCAGTAAGAAGCAACGAAATCACCCCATAGGAGAATACAAAAGAACTTTACTAAAACGTGTCTTTAGAGTGTTTTTTTAGGTTCTTACGAACTAAAATGTCAAAATACATGCAAACACCCTGTTAGGTACCAAAGCACCAAAAACAGCCTATATGAGGAAACGAAAGGACATGACAAAAAAACGTGTATTATGAGTTTTTTTTTTTTTTTGTAGCTTCTCAGGTACCATAACGCAAAAATGGAGAAAGAAAAAAACATTACCAAAATCGTGTAATTTGAATGTTTTTCACATTGTCAGGTAGCAAAACACCATAATGCTTGCTCGCTATACGAGAAAATTAAACAACAATGTAAGAAATGTGTTTTTATGTGTTTTTCCGCGTGTTAGGCACGAAAACTCTAAATAGCATGGAAAGCACCTTATATAGAAATGCAGAATAATAAGCATGTCTTTTAAGTGTTTTAAACTTTTTACGTTCCAAAACGCTAAAACGCGTGCAACAAACACGAATAATCTTACCAAACAGAAAAAAAAAACTTACCAAAAACGTGTATTTTGAGTCTTTTTGAGTCTGTTACGTACATCATCTTAAAAATGCATTTAAAGCACCCTGTATGAGGAAACGATAGGACATTACGAGAAACGTGTATTATCAGAGTTTTGAGTCTCTTAAGTACCAAACACTAAACCGCCTGAATGAAAATTAAATATATTATATATCTCTTAATAGAGAAACAGAACATCACCAAAAACGTGTTTTTTTTTTTTCCTTTTTATGTACCAAAACGTCAAAATACATACAAAGCAATCTTTATGGGGAAATGGAAAGACGTTTGGAGAAACAAGTTTTATTTGTGTTTCTGAGCTTCCTAAGTAAGCTTCCTAAGTACCAAAACGCTAAAAAGGATGAATAGCACCCTATATAGAGAAAAAGAACATTACCTAAAATCTTTATTTTGAGCGTTTTTCACATTATGTAGCAAAACATCATAATGCATGCAGATCCCTATATGAAGAAGCAAAACTATATTACAGGAAACGTGTCTTTTGAGTGTTTACTTGAGTGTTAGGAATGAAAATGCTAAAAAGCATTGAAAGCACCCTATTTGGCAATATAAAATAACATTACCAAGAAAGTATCTTTAGAGTGTTTTTCACCTTCTTACATCCGAAATCGCAGAAAAGCATGCAAAACAACCTTTACAGAGAAACAAATTAGCATTACCAAAAACTTGTATTTTGATTGTTTTTGTGCTTGTTAAGTATAAAAGTGCCAATTTACACGCAAAGCATCCTTCATGGAGAAAACAAAGGACATTACGAGAAAAGTGTATTATGAGAGATTTTGAGCTTTTTAGGTACCCAGACTCAAAAACACATGATTAGAACTTTATATGAAAAAATAACTCAACCGAAAACTTTTACTTAAACTTTTTTTTTCATATTGTTAAGTACCAAAAGACAAAATGCATTGGAAGCCCCCTTTATCGGGAAACGAAACGACATTTTCATCAACGTGTCTTTTGAGTGTTTTTCAACGTGTTAGACACCAAAACGCTGAAAAGCATGGAAAGCGCTCCATAAAGGAATACAAAATAACATTACTAAAAACGTGTTTTAAAGGTTCTTATGTACAGAAACGCTAACACTCAAGCAAAACACCCTTTATAGAGAAGCGAAATAAATATTTCGTTGATAAATTACATTCAGGACAGTTAGGGATATATCCCTTACACAAGAATAAGATCGCAGAAAAATGATCATTAATGGATGACAGAGGTTAAAACATTACATAGGGCGAAAGAGAAGTATATATGAGATTAAAGACAGGGAAAGTGGTTTTAAGGCCATAATATAATGACTTAGAAAAGTCAGGAGTTTAACAAGGAAAGCTAAAAATAGTTATGAATTAAAGGTAGCCAGCCAAGCGAAGATGGACCCCAAGGGATTTTATCAGGCATATAAGACGAAGAATAGAGAAACAATAGTTCCTTAAAGACAGCAGAATGGGACCTGCTTAGTTGATGGGAGGAGATTAGTAAAATTGTGAACGAGTATTTTTTAACTGTCTTTGCCCAGGAAAACATGCAGGATTTGCCGAATAGTGACAAGATATTTAGAGTAGAAGAAAATGAAAAGCTGACAGATATTACCATAACTAAAGAGATAGTGGAACAGGAGATAGATAAGCTGAAAAGTTCAAGTCACCAGGACCAGATGAAATATATTCCACAGTATTTAAGAATTGGAAAAAGGTTATAAGTAATCTGGATAAGGTCATGGCCAAGCGGCAGGCGACAGAGTGTTGTAATAAACGGCTCTAAATCCGAGTGGGGTCAAGTAATTAGTGGGGTGACAAAGGGATTATTAGTATTAGGGCCGATGTTGTTTGTAATATATGTCAATGACTTGGATAGTGGAATTAGTAGTGTTGTTAGTAAATTAAGGGTGCATGCAAAGCACCCTAAATGAGGAAAAAAAAGGGACATTACGAGAAACGTGCATTATAAGTGTTTTTGAGATTCTTAGATACCAAAACCCTGAAACTCATGAATAACACTCTTAATTGAGAAACAGAACAACCTTACCAAATGCGTGTATTTTGAGTGTTTTCACATTCTTGGTTACCAAAACCCCAAATTGCATACGAAACTAGCTTTATGTGGAAAGAAAAAAAAAGACATTTCCAGAAAAATGTCTTTTGAGTGTTTTTGAGCGTGTTAGGCAATAAAGCACTAAAAAGCAAGGCAATCACATTACATGGGAATAAAACCAACTTTTACCAAGAACTTGTCTTTAAGTGTTTTTGAGCTCCTAACATACCAACACACAAAAACGCATGCAAAACACCCTTTATGAAGAAACGGAATAACATTACCAAAAACATGTATTTTGAGTGTTTTTGATCATGTTACCTATAAAAACGCTTAAATACATGGAAAGAACCCTATGTTTGGGAAACGAATGGACATTACCTGAAACGTGTATTATGAATATTATTAAATTCCTTAAGCACCAAAAAGCTAAAATCCACAAATAACACTCTTTATAGAGAAAAAAAAAAATTTTCCTTTTTTTTTTGTTATTCTTCTTCATAGGTACCGAGATGCCAAAATTCTGGCAAAATTCAGGGAAATTATATGGAAAAAAGAACATTATCAAAAAAAGTTAATTTTAGCTTTTTTTTCGGACAGTTATGTACCAAAACCTAAATTGCATGCAAAGCCACCTCTATAGGAAATTAAACGACTTTACCAGAAACCTGTCTTTTGAGTATTTTTCAGCATGTTAGGCACCAAAACAATAAATAATATGGAAGTCACTCTATATGGGAATCCAAAACAAAATCACTTAACACTTGTCTTTTCAGTGTTTTACGTAGAAACACGCTAAAACGGATGGAAACAAACCAATATGAAGAAATAGAATAATATTGACAAAAAATGTATATTTTGAGTGTTTTTGAGCCTGTTACCTACAAAAAACGCGAAAATGGATGCAAAGCACTCTATATTGGGAAACAAAAGGACATTACGAGAAACCTGTATAATGATTGTTTTATAGTTTCACAACAACCACAAGGCAAAAGTTTCTTAGATACCAAAATGCTGAAACTCAAGAATAACACTCTTGATTGAGATACAGAACAACCTTACCAAATGCTTGTATTTTGAGTGTTATTCACATTCTTTGTCACCAAAACACGAAATTGCATGCGAAACTAGGTTTATGTAGAGAAAAAAAATATATTGCCAGAAAATTTTTTTTCAGTGTTCATGAGCGTGTTAGGCAATAAAGTACTTAAAAGAAGAGGAATCACATTACATGTAAATAAAAAAAAACTTTTACCAAGAACTTGCCGTTAAATATTTTTGAGCTCATTACATACCAAAACGCTAAAACGAATGCAAAAAATCCTTTATGGAGAAAAACAAAAACATTACAAAAAACATGTATCGAGTGTGTTTTTGATCATGTTACCTATAAAAACGCTTAAATACATGCAAAGAATCCTGTTTGGGAAACGAAAGGACATTACGAGAGACATGTATTGTAAGTGTTTTTAAGTTACTTAAATACCAAAAAGCTAAAACCCACAAATAACACTCTTTATGAAGAAACAAAAAAAAAAAAACAATAAATAAAAATAAATAAATAAAAGAAAAGAAAATAATTTTTTATTTTTTATTTATCTTCAAAGGTACCGAGATGCCAAAATTCTGTTAAAATTCAGGAAAATTATGTGGATAAAAGAACATTATCGAAAAAGTTAATTTTAGCTTTTTTTTTCGGACTGTTATGTACCAAATCCTAAAGTGCATGCAAAGCCATCTATATGGGGAAATTAAACGACTTTACAAACTGTCTTTTGAGTGTTTTTCAGCATATTAGGCTCCAAAACAATAAATAATATGGCAGTCACTCTATATGGGAATCCAAAACAAAATTCCTGAAAACGTGTCTTTTCAGTGTTTTACGTAAAAAAAAACGCTAAAACGGATGCAAACAAACCAATATGAAGAAATAGAATAACATTACCAAAAAGGTATATTTTAAGTATTTTTGAGCTTGTGACCAACAAAAAAAAAAAAACGTGAAAATGGATGCAAAGCACTCTATATTGGGAAATAAAAAGACATTACGAGAAACGTGTATAATGAGTATTTTATAGTTTCACAAGAACCACGAAGCAAAAAACGCAAAAACTAGTGTATATGGAGAAGTTTCTTAGATACCAAAATGCTGAAACTCCTGAATAACACTCTTAATTAAGAAACAGAATAACATTACTAAATGCGTGTATTTTGAGTGTTTTTCACATTCTTAGTTATTAGAACCCCAAATTGCATGCGAAACTAGCTTTATGTGGGAAAAAAAAAATGACATTACCAGAAAAGTATCTTTTGAGGGTTTTTGAGAGAGTTAGGCAATAAAGCACTAAAAAGGAGGGCAATCACATTACATGGGAATAAAACCAACTTTTAAGTGTTTTTTTTTTATCTCCTTATATACCAAAACGCTAAAACATATGCAAAACACCCTTTATGGAGAAAGAGATTAACATTACCAAAAACATTTATTTTGAGTGTTTTTGATCATGTTACCTGTAAAAACTCTTAAATACATGCAAAGAACCTTATGTTTGGGAAATTAAAGGGCATTTCGAGAAACATGTATTACCAGTATTTTTAAGTTCTTTAAGTACCATTTAGCTAAAACCCATAAATAACACTGTTTATAGAAAAAAAAATAAATTAATTAATATAAAGATAGGAATTTATTATTTTTTTTTTGTTATTCATCTTCATAGGTACCAAGATGCCAAAATTCTGGCAAAATTCAGGAAAATTATGTGAAAAAAGAACATTATGAAAAAGAGTTAATTTTAGCTTTTTTTTCGGACTGTTATGTACCAAACCCTAAAGTGCATGCAAAGCCACCTATATGAGGAAATTAAACGACTTTACGAGAAACCTGTCTTTTGAGTGTCTTTCAGCATGTTAGACACCAAAACGATATATAATATGGAAGTCACTCAATATGGGAATCCATCACAAAATTACTGAAAAAGTGTCTTTTCAGTGTTTTACGTAGAAAAACGCTAAAACGGATGCAAACCAACGAATATGAAGAAACTGAATAACATTACCAAAAAAGGTATATTTTCAGTGTTTTTTAGTTTCTTATCTACAAAAAACGCGAAAATGGATAGAAAGCACTCTATACTGAGATACAAAAGGACATTACGAGAAACATGCATAATGAGTGTTTTATAGTTTCACAAGAACCACAAGGCAAAAAACGAAAAAAACTCGTGTATAAGGACAAGTTTCTTAGATACCAAAATGCTGAAAATGAGGAATAATACTCTTAATTGAGAATACAGAACAACCTTACGATATGCGTGTATTTTAACTGTTTTTCACATTCTTAGTTACCAAAACCTCAAATTGGATGCAAAACTAGCATTATATGGTAAAAAGATGACATTACCAAAAAAGTTTCTTTTGAGTGTTTTTGAGCGTGTTAGGCAATAAAGCACTAAAAAGGAGGGCAATCACATTACATGGGAATAAAACTATCTTTTACCAAGAACTTGCCTTTAAGTGTTTTTGAGCTCCTTATATACCAAAACGCTAAAACGCATGCAAAACACCCTTTATGGAGAAACAGATTAACATTAGCAAAAACATGCATTTTGAGAGTTTTTGATCATGTTACCTCTAATAACGCTTTAATAAATGCAAAAAACCCTATGTCTGGGAAACGAAAGGACATTAGGAGAAACGTGTATTATGAGTCTTTTTAAGTTCCATAAATACCAAAAAGCTAAAACCTCTTTATAGAGAAGAAAAAAGTAAATAAATAAATAGGATTTTTTTTATTGTTATTCTTGTTCATAGGTAATGAGATCACAAAATTCTGGCAAAATTCAGGGAAATTATATGAAAAAAGAACATTATCAAAAAAAATTAATTTTAGCTTTTTTTTTCGGACTGTTATGCACAAAACCCTAAATTGCATGCAAAGCCAACTATATGGGGAAATTAAACGACTTAACGAGAAACCTGTGTTTCTAGTGTTTTTCAGCATGTTAGTCACCAAAACAATTAACAATATGGAATTCATTCTATTTGAGAATCCAAAACAAATTACTGAAAACGTGTCTTTTCCGTGTTTTAAGTAGAAAAATGATAAAACGGATGCAAACCAGCCAACATGAAAAAATAGAATAAGTTTACCAAAAAGGTATATTTTGAGTATTTTTGAGCTTTTTACAAAAAAAAAACGCGAAAATGGATGGAAAGCTCTCTATATTGGTTAACAAAAGGATATTACGAGAAACGTGTATAATGAATGTTTTATAGATTTTCAAGAAGCACAAGGCAAAAAACGCAAAAACTCGTATATATGGAGAAGTTTCTTAGATACTCGTACAAAAATGGTGAAACTCCTGAATAACACTATTAATTGAGAAACAGAACAACCTTACCAAATGCGTGTATTTTGAGTGTTTTTCACATTCTTAGTTACCAAAAGTAAAAGTAGCTTTATGTGGGAAAAAAAAATGACATTACCAGAAAAGTGTCTTTTAAGTGTGATTGCATAATAGGTGATAAAGCACTAAAAAGCAGGGCAATCACATTACATGGGAATAAAATCAACTTTTACCAAGTGTTTTTTCTAAGTGTTTTGAGCTCCTTATATACCAAAACGCTAAAACGCATGCAAAACACCCTTTATTTAGAAACAGAATAACATTACCAAAAACATGTATTTTGAGTGTTTTTGATCATGTTACCTATAAAAACGCTTAAATACATGCAAAAA
This sequence comes from Scylla paramamosain, assembly GCF_035594125.1. Taxonomy (NCBI): domain Eukaryota; kingdom Metazoa; phylum Arthropoda; class Malacostraca; order Decapoda; family Portunidae; genus Scylla; species Scylla paramamosain. Next base: position 4,893,048 of record NC_087199.1, read on the forward strand.
ATCTTATGTTTGGGAAACGAAAGGACATTCCGAGAAACGTGAATTATGAGTGTTTTTAAGTTCTTTAAGTACCAAAAAGCTAAAACCCACAAATAACACTATTTATAGAGAAAAAAAATATATAAAAAATAGGATTTTTTTTTATTCATCTTCATAGGTACCGAGATGCTAAAATTCTGCCAAAATTCAGGGAAATTATGTGAAAAAAGAACATTATGAAAAACAGTTAATTTTAGCTTTCTTTCGTACTGTTATGTACCAAACCCTAAAGTGCATGCAAAGCCACCTATATGGGGAAATTAAACGACCTTACCAGAAACCTCTCTTTTGTGGGTTTTTTTTCAGCATGTTAGCCACCAAAACGATAAATAATATGGAAGTCACTCAATGTTGGAATCCATCACAAAATTACTGAAAAAGTGTCTTTTCAGTGTTTTACGTAGAAAAACGCTAAATCGGATGCAAACCAACGAATATGGAGAAATAGAATAACATTACCAAAAAGATATATTTTGAGTGTTTTTGAGCTTCTTACTTTCAAAAAACGCAAAAATGGATGGAAAGCACTCTATATTGGGATACAAAAGGACATTACGAGAAACGTGTATCATGAGTGTTTTATAGTTTCACAACAGCCACAAGGCAAAAATCGAAAAACTCGGTGTATATGGAGAAGTTTCTTAGATATCAAAATGGTGAAACTCAGAAATAACACTCTTAATTAAGAATACAGAAAAACCTTACGAAATGCATGTATTTTGAGTGCTTTTCACATTCTTAGTTACTAGAACCAAAAATTGCATGCGAAACTAGCTTTATTTGGGAAAAAAATGACATTACCAAAAAAGTGTCTTTTCAGTGTTTTTGAGCGTGATAGGCACTAAAGCACTAAAAAGGAGGGCAATCACATTATATGGGAATAAAACCAACTTTTACCAAGAACTTGCCTTTACGTATTTTTCAGCTTCTTACATACCAAAACGCTAAAACGCTTGCAAAACACACTTTATGGAGAAACAGAATAACATTACCAGAAACATGTATTTTGAGTGTTTTTGATCATGTTACCTATAAAAATGCCTAAATACATGCAAAGAACCCTATGTTTGGAAAATGAAAGTACATTACGAAAATCGTGTATTATGAGTGTTTTTAAGTTCCTTAAGTACCAAAAAGCTAAAACCCACAAATAACTTTTTATAGAGAGAAAACAAAAATTTGTTATTCTTCATAGGTACCGAGATGCCAAAATTCTGGCAAAATTCATGGAAATTTTGTAAAAAAAAAATCATTATAAAAAAATAATTTTAGTTTTTTTCCGGAGTTATGTACAAACTCTGAAGTGCATGCAAATCCACCTACATAGGGAAATTTCACGACTTTACCAGAAACCTGTCTTTTTAGAGCTTTTCAGCAATCTGAACAATATTACTTAAAACGTGTCTTTTCAGTGATTTACGTAGAAAAACGCTAAAACGGATGCAAACCAACCAATATGAAGAAATAGAATAACATTACAAAAAAGATATATTTTGATGTGTTTTTGAGCTTGTAACCTACAAAAAATGCAAAAATGGATGGAAAGCACTTTATATTGGCAAAGAAGAGGAAATTACGAGAAACGTGTATGAATGTTTTATAGTTTGACAAGAACCACAAGGTAAAATACTCAAAAACTCGTGTACATAAAGAAGTTTCTTACATACCAAAAAGCTGAAACTCATCAATAACACTTTTAATTTTGAAACTGAAATACCTTACCAAATGTGTGTATTAGAAAAGTTTCTTACATACCAAAATGCTGAAACTCATGAATAACACTTTTAATTAAGAAATAGAACAATCTTACTAAACCCTGTGTTTTGAGTTTTTTTCACATTCTTAGTTAGCAAAACCCCAAATTCCATGCAAAACTAGCTTTATGTGGGAAAAAAAATGATATTACCAGAAAAGTGTCTTTTCAGTGTTTTTGAGCGTGTTAGGCAATAAAGCACTAAAAAACGAGGGGAATCACATAACATGGGAATAATAACAACTTTTACCAAGAACTTGCCTTTAAGTGTTTTTGAGCTCATTACATACGAAAACGCTAAAACGCATGCAAAACACCTTTTATGGAGAAAGAGAATAAAATTACCAAAAACATATATTTTGAGTGTTTTTGATCATGTTATCTATAAAAACACTTAAATACATGCAAAAAACCTTATGTAAACATAAGAAACATAAGAAACATAAGAAACGAAAGGCCATTTTGAGAAATGTGTATTATAAGTGTTTTTAAGTTCCTTAAGTACCAAAAAGCTAAAACCCACAAATAACACTCTTTATTTAGAAAAAAAAGTAAGAAAATAAAAAAATAGGATTTTTTTTTTTGTTATTCATCTTCATAAGTACCGAGATGCCAAAATTCTGGGAAAATTCAGGACTATTATATGTTTAAAAAAAAATATCAAAAAAGTAAATTTTAGCTTTTTTTTCGGATTGTTATGTACCAAACCCTGAAGTGCATCCAAAGACTCCTATATGAGGAAATTAAACGACCTTACCAAAAATCTGTTTTTTGAGTGTTTTTCAGCATGTTAGGCACCAAAACGATAAATAATAAGGAACTCACTCTATATAAGAATCCAAAACAAATTTACTGAAAACGTATTTTTTCTTTCTTTTACGTAGAAAAACGCTAAAATCGAAGCAAACCTACCAATATCAAGAAATAGAAAAACATTACCAAAAAGGTATATATTTTGTGTTTTTGAGCTTGTTACCTACAAAAAACGCGAAAATTGATGCAAAGCACTCTATATTAAAAAACAAAAGGAGTTTCCAAGAAAAGTGTATAATGAGTTTTTATAGTTGAAAAGAACCAAAAGGCTAAAAACACAAAAACTCGTGTATATGGAGAAGGTTCCTAGATACCAAAATGCTGAAACTCATGAATAACACTCTTAACTGAAAAACAGAACAACCTTACTAAATGCGTGTATTTTAAGTGCATTTCACATTCTTAGTTACCAAAACCCCAAATTGCATGCGAAACCACCTTTATGTGAGAAAAAAATGACATTACCAGAAAAGTGTCTTTTAAGTGTTTTTGAGCATGATAGGCAATAAAGCACTAAAAAGCAGGGCAATCATATTACATTGGAATAACACCAATGCCTTTAAGTGTTTTTGAGGTCCTTATATACCAAACCGCTAAAACGCATACAAAAACAAACTTTATGGAGAAACAGAACAACATTACCAAAAACATGTATTTTTAGTGTTTTTGATATTGTTATCTATAAAAATCTATAAATACATGCAAAGAACATTATGTTTTGGAAACAAAAGGATATTACGAGAAACGTGTATTATGAGTGTTTTTTTTTTAAGTTCCTTAAGTACCAAAAAGCTAGAACCCACCAATAACACTCTTTGTTTAGAAAATAAAAAATAAAAATATAAAAAAATAGGATTTTTTTTTTTTTTATTCCTATTCATAGATACCGAGATGCCAAAATTCTGGGATAATTCAGGGCAATCATATGATAAAAGAGTATTATCAAAAAAGTTAATTTAAAGTATTAATAAAAAGTTAAAAGTTAATTAATTTTTTTTTATCGGACTGTTATGTACCAAACATTAAAGTGCATGCAAAGACTCCTATATAAGGAAATTAAACGACCTTACCAGAAATGTGTTTTGAGTGTTTTTTAGGATTTTAGGCACCAAAACGATAAATAATAAAGAACTCACCCTATATGGGAATCCAAATAAAAGCTACTGAAAACGTGTCTTCTCAGTGTTTTACGTAGAAAAACTCTAAAACGGATGCAAAGCAACCAATATTAAGAAATAGAAAAACGTTACTAAAAAGGTATATTTTGAGTGTTTTTGAGCATGTTACCTACAAAAAAAGCGAAAACTGACGCAAAGCACTCTATATTGGGAAAGAAAAGGACATTGCAAGAAAAGTGTATAATGAGTGTTTTATAGTTCAAAAGAACCGCAAGGCAAAAAACGCAAAATCTCGTGTATATGGAGAGGTTTCCTAGATACAAAAATGCTAAAACTCATGAATAACATTCCTAATTGAGAAACAGAACAGCCCTAATAAATGCGTGTATTTTGATTGCTTTTCACATTCTTATCAAAACCCAAAATTGCATGCGAAAATAGATTTATGGGAAAAAAAAGACTTTACCAGAAAAGTGTCTTTTGAATGTTTTTGAGCGTGATAGAAAATAAAGCACTAAAAAGGAGGGCAATCACATTACGTTGGAGGAAAACAAATTTTTACGAAGAACTTGCATTTATGTGTTTTTGAGCTCCTTATATACCAAAACACTAAAACGCATGCAAAACACTCTTTATGGTGAAACAGAATAACATTACCGAAAACATGTATTTTGAGTGTTTTAGATCATGTTACCAATAAAAACGCTTAAATAAATGCAAAGAACATTATTTTTGGGAAACGAAAGAAGATTACGAGAAACGAGTATTATGAATGTTTTTTAAGTTCATTAATTACCAAAAAGCTAAAAGCCACAAATAACACTCTTTATTGAGAAACAATAAATAAATGAAAAAAAAATACAATATTTTTTTTCTTTCTTATTCATCTTCACAGGTACCGAAATGCCAAAATTCGGGCAAATTTCAGGAAATTATGTGAAATAAGAAAATTATCAAAAAAGTTAAATTTACCTTTTTTTTTCGAACTGTTATGTACCAAACCCCTAAAGTGCATGCAAAGCCACCTATATGGGGAAATTAAACGTGTTTGCCAAAAAACTGTCTTATGAGTGTTTTTCAGCATGTTAGGAACCAACATGATAAAACCCAAGGAAGTCAATCTATATGGGAATCCAAAACAAAATTACTGAAAACGTGTCTTTTCGGTGTTTTACGTACAAAACGCTAAAACGGATGCAAACTAATCTAAATGAAGAAATAGAATAACATTAACAAAAAGGTATATTTTGAGTGTTTTTGAAATTGTTACCTACAAAAAACGCGAAAATGCATGGAAAGCACTCTATATTGGGAAGCAAAAGGCATCAAAAAGCATGTTAGGCACCAAAACGATAAATAATATGAAAGTCACTCTATATGGAAATCCAAAACAAAATTACTGGAAACGTGTCTTTTAAAAGATGTACGTAGAAAAACGCTAAAACGGACGCAAACCAACCAATAAAAAGGAATAGAATAACATTACCACAAAACTATATTTTGTGTGTTTTTGAGCTTGTTACATGAAAAGAAACTCGAAAATGGATGCAAAGCACTCTATATAAGGAAAAAAAAAGGACATAATGAGAAACGTGTATAATGAGTGTTTTATAGTTCACCAGAATCACAAGGCAAAAAACGCAAAAATTCGACTGTATGGAGAAGTTTCTAAGATACCAAAATACTGAAACTCATGAATAACACTCTTAATCAAGAAACAGAACAACCTTACTAAATGCGTGTATTTTGAGTGTTTTTTTTTATATTCTTAGTTACCAAAACCCCAAATTCCATGCGAAACTAGCTTTATGTGGAAAAAAAATGACATTACCAGAAAAGTGTGTTTGAGTGTTTTTGAGTGTGTTAGGCAATAAAGCACTAAAAAGCAGGGCAATCACATTACATGGGAATAAAACCAACTTTTACGAAGAACTTGCCTTTTAGTGTTTTTGACACGCATTTAGTAAGTTTGCTGTTTCTCAATTAAGAGTGTTATTCATGAGTTTCAGCATTTACACGAGTTTTTGTGTTTTTTGCCTTGTGGATTTTTTGAATTATAAAACATTCATTTTACATTTTACTCGCAATGTTTTCTACGTAAAACACTCAGAAGACACGTTTTCAGTAATTTTCTTTTGGATTCCCACATAGAGTGAGTTCCTTATTATTTATCGTTTTGGTGCCTAACATGCTCAAAAACACTCAAAAGACAGATTTCTGGTAACGTCTTTAATTTCCTTATATGGGAGGCTTTGCATGTCTTTTTAGTGTTTTTGAGCGTGTTACGCAATAAAGCACTAAAAGCCAGGGCAATCACATTACATGGGAATAAAACCAAATTTTACCAAGAACTGGCCTTTAAATGTTTTTGAGCTCCTTACATAACAAAACGCTAAAACGCATGCAAAATACATTTTATGGAAAAACAGAATAACATTACCAAATACATGTATTTTGAGTGTTTTTGATCATGTTATCTAAAAAAACGCTTAAATACATGCAAAGAACCTTATGTTTGGGAAACAAAAGAACATTACAAGAAACGTGTATTATGAGTGATTTTTAAGTTCCTTCAGTACCAAAAAAGCTAAAACCCACAAATAACACTCTTTAGAAAAAATAAATAAAAAATAAAAAAAATAAAAAATGGAAATTTTGTTTTTTGTTTTTCATCTTCATAGGTACCGAATTGCCAAAATTCTGCCAAAATTCAGGGAATTTATGTGAAAAAAAGAACATTATCATAAAAGTTAATTATAGCTTTTTTTTCTGATTGTTATGTACCAAAACCTAAAGTGCATGCAAAGCCACCTATATAGGGAAGTTAAACGACTTTACCAGAAACCTGACTTTTCAATGTTTTTCAGCATGTTAGGCACCAATACGATAAATCAGTCAATATGTGAATCCAAAACAAAATTACTAAAAACGTGTCTTTTCAGTGTTTTGCGTAGAAAAGCGCTAAAGCGAATACAAACCATCCGATATGAAGAAATATAATAACATTACCAAAAAGATATTTTTTGAGTGTTTTTGAACTTGTTACCTACAAAAAATGCAAAAATGGGTGTAAAGCACTCTATATTAGGAAACAAAAGGACATTACGAGAAACGTGTATAATGAGTGTTTTATAGTTTTAAAAGAACCACAAGGCAATAAACGTAAAAACTCGTGCATATAGAGAAATTTTTACATACCAAAATGATGAAATGCATGAATAACACTTTTAAACATAACAGAACTACCTTAGTACCTTAAACAGAACTACCTTACCAAATTGTGTATTTTAAGTGTTTTTTTTTTCACATTCTTAGTTACAAAAATGCCAAATTACATGTGAAACTAGCTTCATTTGGGAAAAAAAAATGACATTACCAGAAAAGTGTCTTTTGAGTGTTTTTTAGCGTGATATGCAACAAAGCACTAAAAAGCAGAACGATCACATTACATGAGAATAAAACCAATTTGTACGAAGAATTTGCCTTTAAGTGTTTTTTAACCCCTTATATACCAAACCGCTAAAACGCATGAAAAACAAACTTTATGGAGAAACAGAATAACATTACCAAAAACATGTATTTTGAGTGTTTTTGATCATGTTATCTATAAAAACGCTTAAGTACATGCAAAGAACATTATGTTTGGGAAACAAAAGGACATTACGAGAAACGTGTATTATGAATATTTTTATAAGTTCCTTAAGTACCAAAAAGCTAAAACTCACAAATAACACTCTTTATTTAGAAAATAAAAAATAAAAAAATAAAATAAATAGGATTTTTATTTTTTTTTTTTTGCTATTCATCTTCATAGGTACCGAGATGCCAAAATTCTGGAAAAATTCAGGGCAATTATGTGATAAAAGAATATTATCAAAAAAGTTAATTTCAGCTTTTTTTTTCGGACTGTTATGTACCAAACCCTAAAGTGCATGCAAATCCTCCAATATGAGGAAATTAAACGACCTTACCAGAAAGTTACTAAAAACGTGTCTTCTCAGTGTTTTACGTAGAAAAACGCTAACACGGATGCAAACAAACCAATATAAAGAAATAGAAAAACATTACCAAAAATGTATATTTTGAGTGTTTTTGAGCTTTTTACCTATAAAAAACACGAAAATTGATGCAAAGCACTCTATAATGGGAAAGAAAAGGACATTGCATGAAAAGTGTATAATGAGTGTTTTATAGTTAAAAAGAACCATAAGGCAAAAAATACAAAAGCTAGTGTATATGAAGAAGTTTCGTAGATACCAAAATGCTTAAACTCATGAACAACACTCTTAATTGAGAAACAGAACAATCTTACTAAATGTGTGTATTTTGAGTGCTTTTTTACATTCTTAGTTACCAAAACCCCAAATTGCATGCGAAACCAGCTTTATGTGGGAAAAAAATGACATTACCAGAAAAATGTCTTTTGAGTGTTTTTGAGCGTGTTAGGCAATAAAGCACTAAAAAGCAGGGCAATCACATTACATTGGAATAAAACAAATTTTTAATAAGAACTTGCCTTTAAGTGTTTTTGAGCTCCTTATATACCAAAACACTAAAACGCATGCAAAATACAATTTATGGTGAAACAGAATAACATTACCAAAAACATGTATTTTCAGTGTTTTTGATCATGTAACCAATAAAAACGCTTAAATACATGCAAAGAACCCTATTTTGGGAAAATGAAAGGACATTACGAGAAAGGTGTATTATGAGTGTTTTTAAGTTCATTAAGTACGAAAAGTTAATAGCCACAAATTACACTCCTTATTGAGAAAAAACAAATAAATAAATAAAAAAAATACAATATTTTTTTTCATTCTTATTCATCTTCACAGGTAAAGAAAGAGATGCCAAAATTCGGGGAAAGTTCAGAAAATTATATGAAATAAGAACACAATCAAAAAATTTAAATTTAGCTTTTTTTTTCGGACTGTTATGTACCAAACCCCTAAAGTGCATGCAAAGCCACCTATATGGAGAAATTAAACGTCTTTGCCAGAAAACTGTCTTATGAGTGTTTTTCAGCATGTTAGGAACCAACACGATAAAACCCAAGAAAGTCAATCTATATGGGAATTCAAAACAAAATTACTGAAAAACGTGTCTTTTCGGTGTTTTACGTAGAAAACGCTAAAACGGATGCAAACCAACCAAAATGAAGAAATAGAATAACATTACCAAAAAGGTATATTTTGAGTTTTTGAAATTGTTACCTACAAAAAACGCGAAAATGGATGGAAAGCACTCTATATTGGGAAGCAAATGGACATTACGAGAAACGAGTATAATGAGTGTTTTATAGTTTCACAAGAACCACAAGGCAAAAACCGCAAAAACTTGTGTATATAAAGAAGTTTCTTACATTCCAAAATGCTGAAACTCATGAATAAGAATTTTAATTGAGAAACAACTATTTTACCAAATGTGAGTATTTTGAGTGTTTTTCACATTCTTAGTTACCAAAACCCCAAATTACATGCGAAACCAGCCTTATGTGGGAAAAAAAATGACATTACCAGAAAAATGTCTTTTGAGTGTTTTTGAGCGTGTTAGGCAATAAAGCACTAAAAAGCAGGGCAATCACATTACATTGGAATAAAACCAATTTTTAACAAGAACTTATCTTTAAGTGTATTTGAGCTCCTTAAATACCAAAACACTAAAATACATGCAAAATACACTTTATGGTGAAACAGAATAACATTACCAAAAACATGCATTTTGAGTGTTTTTGATCATGTTACCAATAAAAACGCTTAAATACATGCAAAGAACCCTATTTTTGGGAAATAAAAGGACATTACGAGAAACGTGTATTATGAGTGTTTTTAAGTTCATTAAGTACGAAAAAGCTAATAGCCACAAATTACACTCTTTATTGAGAAAAAATAAATAAATAAATAAAAAATACGATATTTTTTTTCATTCTTATTCATCTTCACAGGTAACGAGGTGCCAAAATTCGGGCAAAGTTCAGGAAATTATATGTAATAAGAACATTATCAAAAAAGTTAAATTTAGCTTTTTTTCGGACTCTTATGTACCAAACCCCTTAAGTGCATGCAAAGCCACCTATATGGGGAAATTAAACGTGTTTGCCAGAAAACTGTCTTATGAGTGTTTTTCAGCATGTTAGGAACCAACACGATAAAACCCAAGAAAGTCAGTCTATATGGGAATCCAAAACAAAATTACTGAAAATGTGTCTTTTCGTTGTTTTACGTAGAAAATGCTAAAACGGATGGAAAACAACCAAAATGAAGAAATAGAATAACATTACCAAAAAGGTATATTTTGAGTGTTTTTTAAATTGTGTATTTTGAGTGTTTTTCACATTCTTAGTTACGAAATTGGCAAATTACATGCGAAACTACCTTTATATGGGAAAAAAAATGACATTACCAGAAAAATGTATTTTCAGTGTTTTTGAGCGTGATATGCAACAAAGCACTAAGAAGCAGAACAATCACATCACTTGGGAATAAAACCAACTTTTACGAAGAACATGCCTTTAAGTGTTTTTTAACTCCTTACATACCAAAACGCTAAAACGCATGCAAAACACCCTTTATGGAGAAATAGAATAACATTACCAAAAACATGTATTTTGAGTGTTTTTGATCATGCTACCTATAAAAACGCTTAAAACGTAAAGAACCCTATGTTTGTATAAGTAAAGGACATTACGAAAATCGTGGATTATGAGTGTTTTTAAGTTCCTTAAGTACCAAAAAGCTAAAACTCACAAATAACACATTATAGAGAGAAAAAAAAAATTTGTTATTCATCTTCATAGGTACCAAGATACCAAAATTCTGGAAAAATTCAGGGAAATTTTGTAAAAAAGATCATTATAAAAAAATAATTTCAGCATTTTTCCGGAGTTAAGTACCAAACCCTGAAGTGCATGCAAAGCCACCTATATGGAGAATTTACTCAACTTTACCAGAAACCTGTCTTATCAGTGTTTTTTTCAGCAATTTCAACAATATTACTGAAAACGTGTCTCCAGTGATTTACGAAGAAAAACGCTAAAACGGATGCAAACCAATCAATATGAAGAAATAGAATAACATTACCAAAAAGATATATTTTGAGAGTTTTTCAGCTTGTTACCTACAAAAAATGCGAAAATGGATGGAAAGCACTCTATATTGGGAAACAAAAGAACATTACGAAAAACGTGTATAATGAGTGTTTTATAGTTTCACACGAACCACAAGGCAAAAAAACGCAAAAATTCGTGTATATAGAAAAGTTTCTTACATACCAAAATGCTGAAATGCATGAATAACACTTTTAATTGAGAAACAGAACTACCTTACCAAATGTGTGTTTTTTGAGTGTTTTTTACATTCTTAGTTACGAAAATCCCAAATTATATGCGAAACTAGCTTTATGTGGGAAAAAAAAATGACATTACCAGAAAAGTGTCTTTTGAGTGTTTTTGAGCGTGATATGCAACAAAGCACTAAAAAGCAGAACAATCACATTACATGGGAATAAAACCAACTTTTACGAAGAACTTGCTTTTAAGTGTTTTTTTTAACTCCTTACATACCAAAACGCTAAAACGCATGCAAAACACCCTTTATGGAGAAACAGAGTAACATTACCAAAAACATGTATTTTGAGTGTTTTTGATCATGTTATTTATAAAAACGCTTAAATACATGCAAAGAACCTTAGGTTTGCGAAAGGAAAGGACATTAAGAGAAACGTGTATTATGAGTGTTTTTATTTTCCTTAAGTACCAAAAAAGCTAAAACCCACAAATAACACTCTTTATAGAGAAAAAAAAATAATAATATAAATTTTTTTTTTTTTTTTTTTGTTATTCATCTTCATAGGTACTAAGTTGCCAAAATTCTGGCAATATTCTTTGGGAATCGAAAACAAAATTACTGAAAACGTGTCTTTTCGGTGTTTTACGTAGAAAAACGCTAAAACGGATGCAAATCAACCAATATGAAGAAATAGAATAACATTACCAAAAAGGTATATTTTAAGTGTTTTTGAGCTTGTTACCTACAAAAAACGCGAAAATGGATGCAAAGCACTCCTTATTGGGAGAGAAAAGGACATAACGAGAAACGAGTATAATGAGTGTCTTATTATTTTTGGGCAAAACAACTTGTGGTTCACAAGAACCACAACGCAAAAAACGCAAAAATTCGTGTATATAAAGAAGTTTCTTATATACCAAAATGCTGAAACTCATGAATAACAATCTTAATTGGGAAACAGAACAACATTACCAAATGCGTGCATTTTGACTGTTTTTTTTTTCACATTCTTAGTTAGCAAAACCCCAAATAGCATGCGAAAGTAGCTTTATGTGGGAAAAAAATGATATTACCAGAAGTGTCTTTTGAGTGTTTTTTGAGCGTGTTAGGCTATAAAGCAATAAAAAGCAAGGCAATCATATTACATTGGAATAAAACCAACTTTTACAAAGAACTTGCCTTGAAGTGTTTTTCAGCTCCTTACATACCAAATCGCTAAAACGCATGCAAAACACTCCTTTATGCAGAAGCAGAATAACATTACCAAAAACAAGTGTTTTTGAGTGTTTTTTATCATATTACCTATAAAAACGCTTAAATACATGCAAAGATCCCTATATTTGGGAAAGGAAAGGACATTACGAGAAATGTGTATTATGAATGTTTTGAAGTTCTTTAAGTACCAAAACGTTAAAACCTACAAATAACACTCAGTGATTTACGAAGAAAAACGCTAAAACGGATGCAAGCCAACCAATATGAAGAAATAGAATAACTTTACCAAAAAGATATATTTTGAGTGTTTTTCAGCTTGTTACCTACAAAAAATGCGAAAATGGATGGAAAGCACTCTATATTGGAAAACAAAAGAACATTACGAGAAACATGTATAATGAGTGTTTTATAGTTTTAAAAGAACCACGAGGCAATAAACGCAAAAACTCGTGTATATAGAGAAATTTCTTACATACCAAAATGAATAAATACATGAATCGATAAACAGAACTACCTTACTAAATTGTGTATTTTGAGTGTTTTTCACATTCTTAGTTACGAAAATGCCAAATTACATGAGAAACTAGCATTATCTGGGAAAAAAAATATGACATTACCAGAAAAGTGTCTTTTGAGTGTTTTTCAGCATGATATCCAACAAAGCACTAAAAACCCACAAATAACACTCTTTATAGAGAAAAAAATAAATAAATAAAAAAATAGAATTTCTTTTTTTTTTTGTTATTCATCTTCATAGGTACCAAAATGCCAAAATTCTGGCAAAATTCAGGGAAATTATGTGGAAAAAAGAACATTATCAAAAAAGTTAATTCTAGATTTTTTTCGGACCGTTATGTACCAAACCCTAAAGTACATGGAAAGCCACCTATATATGGAAATTAAACGACTTTACAAGAAACCTGTCTTTTGAGTGTTTTTTAGCATGTTAAGCACCAAAAAGATAAATACCATTGAAGTAACTCAATATGGGAATCCAAAACAAAATTACTGAAAACATGTCTTCTCAGTGTTTTACGTAGAAAAACGCTAAAACGGATGCAAACCAACCAATACGAAAAATAGAAAAACATCCCCAAAAACGTATATTTTGAGTGTTTTTGAACTTGTTACCTACAAAAAAAAAAAAAACGCGAAAATGCATGCAAAGCACTCTATATTTGGAAACAAAAGGACATTACGAGAAACGTGTATAATGAGTGTTTTATACTTTCACAAGATCCACAAGGCAAAAAACACAAAAAACTCGTATATATAGAGAAGTTTCTTAGATACCAAAATACTGAAACTCATGAATAAAACTCTTAATAGAAAAACAGAACAAGCTTACTAAATGCGTGTATTTTGAGTGTTATTTCACATTTTTAGTTAAAAAAAACGAAATTCCATGCGAATATAGCTTTATGTGGGAAAAAAATGACATTACCAGAAAAGTGTCTTTTGAGTGTTTTTGAGAGTCTTAGGCAATGAAGCACTAAAAAGTAGGGCAATCACATCACATGGAATAAAACCAACGTTTACCAAGAACTTGCCTTTAAGTGTTTTTCAGCTCCTTATATGCGCTCAAACGAATGCAAAACACACTTTATATAGAAAGAAAATAACATAACCAACAACAGGTATTTTAAGTGTTTTTTAATCATGTTATCTATAAAAAACGCTTAAATACTTGCAAAGAACCTTATGTTTGGGAAAGGAAAGGATATTAGAGAAACGTGTATTATGAGTATTTTCCAGTTCCCTAAGAACCAAAAAGCTAAAACCCAAAAGTAACACTCTTTATTCAGAAAAAATAAATAAATAAATAGAAAAACAGGAATTTTTTTATTTATTTTTTTTTTATTCATCTTCATAGGTACCGAGATGCGAAAATTCTGGCAAAATTCAAGGCAATTATGTGATAAAAGATCATTATCAAAAAAGTTAATTTTAGCTTTTTTACGGACTGTTATTTACCAAACCCTAAAGAGCATGCAAAGCCACCTCTATGAGGAAATTAAACGACTTTACCAGAAACCTATCTTTTGAGTGATTTTCAGCTTGTTACGCATCAAAACGATAAATAATATGGAAGTCACTCTATAAGAGAATCCAAAACAAAATGCTGAAAACGTGTCTTTTCTGTGTTTTAGGTAGAAAAACGCTAAAACGGATGCAAACCAACAAATATGAAGAAATAGAATATCACCAAAATGGTATATTTTGAGTGTTTTTAATCTTGTTACCTACAAAAAACGCGAAAAAGGATGCAAAGCACTCTATATTGGGAAACAAAAGGACATTACGAGAAACGTGAATAATGAGAGTTTTATAGTTTCACAAGAACCACAAGGCAAAAAACGCAAAATCTCGTGTATATGGAGAAGTTTCCTAGTTACCAAAATGCTGGTACTCATGAATAACACTCTTAAATGAGAAACATAACAACCTTACGAAATGCGTGTATTTTTAGTGTTTTTCACATTCTTATTTACCAAAACCCCAAATTGCATGTAAAACTAGCTTTATGTTGGTAAGAAATGACATTACCAGAAAAGTGACTTTGAATGTTTTTGAGCGTGTTAGGCAATAAAGCACTAAAAAGCAGGGCAATAACATAACATGGAAATGAAACCAACTTTTACCAAGAACATGCCTTTAAGTTTTTTTGAGCTCCTTACATACCAAAACGCTAACACGAATGCAAAACACCCTTTATGGAGAATTAGAATAACATTACCAAAAACATGTATTTTGAGTGTTTTTGATCATGCTACCTATAAAAGCGCGAAAATACATGCAAAGAACCCTGTTTGGGAAACGAAAGGATATTACGAGAAACGTTTATTACGAGAAACGTGTTTTTAAGTTCCTTAAGAACCAAAAAACTAAAACCCACAAATAACACTCTTTATAAAGAAAAAATAAACAAATATATAAAAAAACGGCAATTTTTTTTTTTTTTGTTATTCATCTTCATAGATACCGAGATGCCAAAATTCTGGGAAAATTCTGGGCAATTATGTGATAAAAAATATTATCAAAAAAGTTAATTTTAGCTTTTTTTTCGGAATTTTATGTACCAAACTCTTAAGTGAATGCAAAGCCACCTACATGAGGAAATTAAACGACTTTACGAGAAACCTTACTTTTGAATGTTTTTTCAGTATGTTAGGCACCAAAACGATAATAACATGGAAGTCAATCAATATGGGAATCCAAAATAAAATTACTGAAAACGTGCCTTTTCAGTGTTTTACGTAGAAAAACGCTAAAAAGGATGCAAACCAACCAATATGAAGAAATAGAATAACATTACCAAAAATGTACATGTATATGTTTTTGAGCTTGTTACCTAAAAAAATGCAAAAATGGATGCAAAGTATTGCAAAACAAAAGGACATTCTGACAAACGTATATAATGAGTGTTTTATAGTTACACAAGAACCAAAAGGCAAAAAACGCAAAAACTCCTAAACCTAGAGAAGTTTCTTAGATACAAAAATGATGAAACTCATGAATAACACTTTTAATTGAGAAACAGAATTACCTTACAAAATGTGTGTATTTTGAGTGTTTTTCACATTCTTAGTTACGAAAATCACAAATTACATGCGAAACTAGCTAGTTTCCTAGATACCAAAATGCCGAAACTCATAAATAACACTCTTAATTGAGAAACAGAAAAACCTTACTAAATGCGTGTATTTTTCACATTCTTAGTTACCCAAAACCAAAATTGATTGCGAAACCAGCTTTATGTGGTAAAAAAAAAAAAAAAAAATGACATTTTCAAAAAAGTGTCTATTGAGTGTTTTTGAGCGTGATAGGCAGTAAAGCACTAAAAAGAAGGGCAATCACTTTACATGTGAATAAAACCAAGAACTTGCCTTTAAGTGTTTTTGAGCTCCTTATATACCAAAACGCTAAAACGCATGCAAAACACACTTTATGGAGAAACAGAATAACATTACCAAGAACATGTATTTTGAGTGTTTTTGATCATGTTACCAATAAAAACGCTTAAATACATGCTAATACATCCCACTATTTGTGGGAAACGAAAGGACATTACGAGAAACGTGTATTATGAGTATTTTTAAATTCATTAAGTACCAAAAAGCTAAAAGCCACAAATAACTCTCTATTGAGAAAAAATAAATTAATTAATTAAAAAAAAACGATATTTTTTTTTCTTTCTTATTCATTTTCACAGGTACCGAGGTGCCAAAATTCAAGCAAAATTTATGAAATTTTCTGAAATAAGATCATTATCAAAAAAGTTAATTTTAGCTTTTTTTTCTCGACTGTTATGTAGCAAACCATAAAGTGCATGCAAAGCCACCTATATGGTTTTCTTTGCCAGAAAACTGTCTTATGAGTGTTGTTCAGCTTGTTAGGCACCAAAACGATAAATAACATGGAAGTCACTCCATATGGGAATCCAAAACAAAATTACTGAAAACGTGTCTTTTCGGTGTTTTACGTAAAAAAACGGATGCAAACCAACCAATATAAAAAAAAAAAGAAAAGAGAATAACATTACAAAAAAAACTATATTTTCAGTATTTTTGAGCTGGTTATCTACAAAAAAGGTGAAAATGGATGCAAAGCACTCCCTATTGGGAAAGAAAAGGACATTACGAGAAACGTGTATAATGAGTGTCTTATTATTTTCGAGCAAAAGAACTTGTGGTTCACAAGAACCATAAGGCAAAAAGCGCAAAAACTTGTGTATATAAAGAAGTTTCTTAGATACCAAAATGCTGAAACTCATGAATAACAATCTTAATTGAGAAACAGAACAATCTTACCAAAAGCGTGTATTTTCATTGTTTTTCACATTGTTAGTTAGCAAAATCCCAAAAAGCATGCGAAACTAGCTTTATGTGAGAAAAAAATGACATTACCAGAAGTGTCTTTTGAGTGTTTTTGAGCGTGTTTGGCAATAAAGCACTAAAAAGCAGGGCAATCACATTACATGGGAATAAAACCAACTTTGACCAAGAACTTGCCATTATATGTTTCTGAGCTCCTTACATACCAAAACGCTAAAACGCATGCAAAACACTCCTTTATGGAGAAGCAGAAAAAATATTACAAAAAACATGTTTTTTTTAGTGTTTTTGATCATGTTACCTTTAAAAACGCTTAAATACATGCAAAGAACCCTATCTTTGGGAAACGAAAGGACATTACGAAAAACGTGTATTATGACTGTTTTGAAGTTGCTTAAGTACCAAAACGTTAAAACCCACAAATAACACTCTTTAAAGAGAAAAAAAAAATTTTAAAAATATAAAAAATTGTGCCAAAATTCAGGGAATTTATGTGGAAAAAAGAACATTATCAAAAAAGTTAAATATAGTTTTTTTTTTTTCGGATTGTTATTTACCAAAGCTTAAAGTGCATACAAAGCCACCTATATGAGGAAATTAAACGATTTTACCAGAAACCTGTCTTTTCAGTGTTTTTCAGTATGTTAGGCACCAAACCGATAAATAATATGGAAGTCAGTCAATATGTGAATCCAAAACAAAATTACTGAAAACGTGTCTTTTCAGCGTTTTACGTAGAAAAAACGCTAAAACGGATGCAAAGCAACGAATATGAAGAAATAGAATAACATTACCAAAACGTGTTTTGGGGCTTTTTACCTACAAAAAAACGCGAAAATGGATGTAAAAGCACTCTATATTGGGAAGAAAAAAAGGACATTTAGAGAAACGTGTATAATGATTGTTTTATAGTTTCACAAGAACCACAAGACAAAAAACGCAAAAACTCGTGTATATAGAGAAGTTTCTTAAATACCAAAATGCTAAAACTCATGAATAACACTTTTAATTAAGAAACAGAACTACCTTACCAAATGTGTGTATTTTCAGTGTTTTTCACATTTTTAGTTACGAAAATCCCAAATTACATTTATACATTATTTTGTTACATTATTTTGAGTGTTTTTGATCATGTTACCTATAAAAACGCTTAAAAACATGCAAAGAACCCTATGTCTGTGAAACGAAAGGACATTACGAAAATCGTGTATTATGATTGTTTTTAAGTTCTTTAAATACCAAAAAACTAAAACCCACAAATAGAGAAAAATAAATAACTAAAAAAATAGATTTTTTAAATTTTTTATTCATCTAAATAGGTATGAAGATGCCAAAATTCAGGCAAAATTCAGGGAAATTATGTAAAAAACACATTATAAAAAAAAAATTTAGCTTTATTCCGGAATTATGTACCAAACCCAGAAGTGCATGCAAAGCCACCTATATGGGGAAATTACACGACTTTACCAGAAATCTGTCTTTTGAGTGTTTTTTCCAGCAATTTCAACAATATTACTGAAAACGTGTCTTTTCAGTGATTTACGAAGAAAAACGCTAAAACGGATGCAAGCCAACCAATATGAAGAAATACAATTACATTACCAAAAAGATATATTTTGAGTGTTTTTCAGCTTGTTACCTACAAAAAATGCGAAAATGGATGGAAAGCACTCTATATTGGGAAACAAAAGAATACTACGAAAAACGTGTATAATGAGTGTTTTATAGTTTCACACGAACCACAAGGCAAAAAAACGCAAAAATTCGTGTATATAGAGAAGTTTCTTACATACCAAAATGCTGCAATGCATGAATAGCACTTTTAATTGAGAAACAGAACTACCTTACCAAATGTGTGTATTTTGAGTGTTTTTCACATTCTTAATTACGAAAATCCCAAATTACATGCGAAACTACCTTTATGTGGAAAAAAAAAATGACATTACCAAAAAAGTGTCTTTTTAGTGTTTTTGAGCGTGATATGCAACAAAGCACTAAAAAGCAGAACAATCACATTACATGGGAATAAAACCAACTTTTACGAAGAACTTGCCTTTAAGTATTTTTTAACTCCTTACATACCAAATCGCTAAAACGCATGCAAAACACCCTTTATGGAGAAACAGAATAACATTACCAAAAACATGTATTTTGAGTTTTTTTTTTATCATGTAACCTATAAAAACGCTTAAATACATGTAAAGGACCCTATGTTTGTATAACAAAAGGACATTATGAAAATCGTGTATTATGAGTGTTTTTAAGTTCCTTAAGTACCAAAAAGCTAAAACCCAGAAATAACACTCTTTATAGAGAGAAAAAAAAAAAACTTTTTTTTTTTGTTATTCATCTTCATAGGTACCGAGATGCCAAAATTCTGGCAAAATTCATGGAAATTTTGTAAATAAAATCTTTATAAAAAATAATAATTTTAGCCTTTTACCGGAGTTATGTACAAACCCTGAAGTGCATGCAAATCCACCTATATGGGGAAATTACACGACTTTACCAGAAACCTGTCTTTTGAGTGTTTTTCAGCAATTTCAACAATATTACTGAAAACGTGTCTTTTTAGTGATTTACTTTAAAAAAACGCTAAAACGGATGTAAACCAAACAATAAGAAGAAATAGAATAACATTACCAAAAAGATATATTTTGATGTGTTTTTGAGCTTGTTACCTACAAAAAAAAGCAAAAAATGGATGGAAAGCACTTTATATTGGCAAAGAAAAGGACATTACGAGAAACGTGCATGAGTGTTTTATAGTTTGACAAGAACCACAAGGTAAAAAACTAAAAAAAACTCGTGTACATAAAGAAGTTTCTTACATACCAAAAAGATGAAACTCATGAATAACACTTTTAATTTTGAATCAGAAATACCTTACCAAATGTGTGTATTAGAAAAGTTTCTTACCTACCAAAATGCTAAAACTCATGAATAACACTTTTAATTAAGAAATAGAAAAACCTTATTAATGCCTGTGTTTTGAGTTTTTTTTTTCAAATTCTTAGTTACCAAATTCCCAAATTCCATGCAAAACTAGCTTTATGTGAGAAATAAATGATATTACCAGAAAAGTGTCTTTTGAGTGTTTTGAGCGTGTTAGGCAATAAAGCACTAAAAAGCAGGGTAATAACATTACATGGGAATAATAACAACTTTTACCAAGAACTTGCCTTTAAGTGTTTTTGAGCTCATTACATACCAAAACGCTAAAACGCATGCAAAACACCTTTTATGGAGAAACAGAATAAAATTACCAAAAACATATATTTTTTGGGTTTTGATCATGTTATCTATAAAAACGCTTAAATACATATAAAGAACCTTATGTTTGCGAAACGAAAGGACATTACGAGAAATGTGTATTATAAGTGTTTTTAAGTTCCTTAAGTACCAAAAAGATAAAACCTATAAATAACACTCTTTATTTAGAAAAAAAAGTAAGAAAATAAAAAAATAGGATTTTTATTTTTGTTATTCATCTTCATAGGTACCGAGATTCCAAAATTCTGGGAAAATTCAGGGCTATTATATGATAAAAGAAAATTATCAAAAAAGTTAATTTTAGCTTTTTTTTCGGATTGTTATATACCAAACCCTAAAGTGAATCCAAAGACTCCTATATGAGGAAATTAAACGACCTTTCCAGAAATCTGTTTTTTAAGTGTTTTTCAGCATGTTAGGCACCAAAACGATAAATAATAAGGAACTCACCCTATATGAGAATCTAAAACAAAATTGCTGAAAATGTGTCTTTTCAGTGTTTTACGTAGAAAAACGCTGAAACGGATGCAAACCAACCAATATCAACAAATAGAAAAACATTACCAAAAAGGTATATTTTGAGTGTTTTTGTGCTTGTTACCTACAAAAAAAAAACGGGAAAATTGATGCAAAGCACTCTACATAATAAAACAAAAGGACTTTGCAAGAAAAGTGTATAATGAGTTTTTTTTTATAGTTCAAACGAACCAAAAGGCAAAAAACACAAAAACTCGTGTATATGGAGAATGTTCCTAGATACCAAAATGCTGAAACTCATGAATAACACTCTTAACTGAGAAACAGAACAACCTTACTAAATGCGTGTATTTTGCGTGCTTTTCACATTCTTAGTTATCAAAACCCCAAATTACATGCGAAACCACCTTTATGTGAGAAAAAAATGACATTACCAGAAAAGTGTCTTTTAAGTGTTTTTGAGCGTGATAGGCAATAAAGCACTAAAAAGCACGGCAATGAAATTACATTAGAATAACACCAATTTATACCAAAAACTTGCCTTTAAGTGTTTCTGAGCTCCTTATATAACAACCCGCTAAAACGCATGCAAAACAAACTTTATGTAGAAACAGAATAACATTACCAAAACATATATTTTGAGCGTTTTTTGATCATGTTATCTATAAAAACGCTTAAATACATGCAAAGAACATTATGTTTGGGAAACAAAAGGACATTACGAGAAACGTGTATTATGAGTGTTTTTTTAAGTTCTTTAAGTACCAAAAAGCTAAAACCCACAAATAACACTATTTAGAAAATAAAAAAATTAAAAAAGTATATAAAAAATTGGATTTTTTTTTTTTTATTCATCTTCATAGTACCGAGATGCCAAAATTCTGGGAAAATTCAGGGCAATCGTATGATAAAAGAATATTATAAAAAAAGTTAATTTCAGCTTTTTTTTTTCGAACTGTTATGTACCAAACCCTAAAGTGCATGCAAACCCTCCTATATGAAGAAATTTAACGACCTTACCAGAAATCTGTGTTTTGAGTGTTTTTTTTAGCATGTTAAGCACCAAAACGATAAATAATAAGGAACTCACCTCTATATGGGGATCCAAAACAAAGTTACTGAAAACGTGTCTTCTCAGTGTTTTACGTAGAAAAACGCTAAAACGGATGCAAAGCAACCAATATAAAGAAATAGAAAAACGTTACTAAAAAGGTATATTTTGAGTGTTTTTGAGCTTATTACCTACAAAAAACGCGAAAATTGATGCAAAGCACTCTATATTGAAAAACAAAAGGACATTGCAAGAAAAGTGTATAATGAGTGTTTTATAGTTCAAAAGAACCACAAGGCAAAAAACGCAAAATCTCGTGTATATGGAGAGGTTTCCTAGATACAAAAATGCTGAAACTCATGTATAGCATTCCTAATTTAGAAACAGAACAACCTTAATAAATGCGTGTATTTTGAGTGCTTTTCACATTCTTAGTTACCAAAACCCCAAATTGCATGCGAAAATAGATTTGTGGGAAAAAAAATGACTTTACCAGAAAAGTGTCTTTTGAGTGTTTTTGAGCGTGATAGGCAATAAAGCACTAAAAAGGAAGGCAATCACATTGCATTGGAGGAAAACGAATTTTTACCAAGAACTTGTCTTTAAGTGTTTCTTGAGCTCCTTATATACCAAAACAAAACGCATGCAAAACGCATGCAAAACACTCTTTATGGTGAAACAGAAACCAAATTACCAAAAACATATATTTTGAGTGTTTTTGATCATGTTACCAATGAAAACGCTAAAATACATGCAAAGAACTCTATTTTTAGGAAAAGAAAGGAGATTACGAGAAACGTGTATTATGAGTGTTTTTAAGTTCATTACTTACCAAAAACCTAAAAGCCACAAATAACACTCTTTATTGAGAAACAATAAATAAATAAAAAAATACGATATTTTTTTTCTTTCTTATTCATCTTCACAGGTACCGAGATGCCAAAATTCGGGCAAAATTCAGGAAATTATGTGAAATAAGAACATTATCAAAAAAGTTAAGTTTAGTTTTTTTTTCGGATTATTATGTACCAAACACCTAAAGTGCATGAAAAGCCACCTATATGGGGAAATTAAACGTCTTTGCCAGAAAACGGTCTTATGAGAGTTTTTCAGCATCTTAGGAACAATCACGATAAATAACATGGAAGTCAATCTATATGGGAATCCAAAACAATATTAATAAAAACGTGTTTTTTCGGTGTTTTACGTAGAAAAATGCTACAACGGATGCAAACCAACCAATATAAAGGAATAGAATAACATTACCAAAAAGGTATATTTTGAGTGTTTTTGAAATTGTTACCTACAAAAAACGCGAAAATAGATGGAAAGCTCTCTATACTGGGAAGCAAAAGGACATTACGAGAAACGTGTATAATGAGTGTTTTATAGTTTTACAAGAACTACAAGGCAAAAAACGCAAAAACTCGTGTATATAGAGAAGTTTCTTACATTCCAAAATGCTGAAACTCTGGAACAACACTTTTAAATGAGAAATAGAACAATCTTACTAAATGCGTGTATTTTGAGTGCTTTTCACATCCTTAGTTACCAAAACCCCAAATTGCATGCGAAACCAGCTTTATGTGGGAAAAAAATGACATTACCAGAAAAATGTCGTTTGAGTGTTTTTGAGCGTGTTAAGCAATAAAGCACTAAAAAGCAGGGCAATCACATTACATTGAAATTTTTAACAAGAACTTGCCTTTAAGTGTATTTGAGCTCCTTATATACCAAAACACTAAAATGCATGCAAAATACACTTTAGAATAACATTACCAAAAACATGTATTTTGAGTGTTTTTGATCATGTTACCAATAAAAACGCTTAAATACATGCAAAGAACCCTATTTTTGGGAAACGAAAGGACATTATGAGAAACGTGTATTATGAGTGTTTTTAAGTTCATTAAGTACGAAAAAGCTAAAAGTCACAAATTACACTCTTTATTGAGAAAAAATAAATGAATAAATAAAAAAAATACGAGATTTTTTTTTTCATTCTTATTTATCTTCACAGGTAAGGAGGTGCCAAAATTCGGGCAAAGTTCAGGAAATTATATAAAATAAGAACATTATCAAAAAAGTTACATTTAGCTTTTTTTTCGGACTGCTATGTACCAAACCCCTAAATTGCATGCAAAGCCACCTATATGGGGAAATTGAACGTCTTTGCCAGAAAACTGTATTATGAGGGTTTTTCAGCATGTTAGGAACCAACACGATAAAACACAAGGAAGTCAATCTATATGGGAATCCAAAAATAAATTACTGAAAACGCGTCTTTTCGGTGTTTTACGTAGAAAACGCTAAAACGGATGCAAACCAACCAAAATGAAGAAATAGAATAACATTACCAAAAAGGTATATATTGAGTGTTTTTGATATTGTTACCTACAAAAAACGCGAAAATGGATGGAAATCACTCTATATTGGGAGGCAAAAGGCACCAAAAAGCATTTTAGGCACCAAAACGATAAATAATATGAAAGTCACTCTATATGGAAATCCAAAGCAATATTACTGGAAACGTGTCTTTTAAAAGATTTACGTAGAAAAACGCTAAAACAGATGCAAACTATCCAATATGAAGAAATAGAATAACATTACCAAAACATATATTTTGTGTGTTCTTGAGCTTGTTACATAAAAAAATGCGAAAATATATGCAAAGCACTCTATATAAGTAAAAAAAAAAAAAAAGGACATAACGAGAAACGTGTATAATGAGTGTTTTATAGTTTCACCAGAATCACAAGGCAAAAAACGCAAAAACTCGACTATATGGAGAAGTTTCTAAGATACCAAAAATACTGAATCTCATGAATAACACTCTTAATCAAGAAACAGAACAACCTTACTAAATGCGTGTATTTTGAGTGTTATTTTACATTCTTAGTTACCAAAACCCCAAATTCCATGCGAAACTAGCTTTATGTAGGAAAAAAATGACATTATCAGAAAAGTGTCTTTGAGTGTTTTTGAGCGTGTTAGGCAATAAAGCACTAAAAAGCAGGGCAATCACATTACATGGGAATAAAACCAACTTTTACGAAGAACTTGCCTTTTAGTGTTTTTGACACGCATTTATTAAGGTTGCTCTGTTTCTCAATTAAGAGTGTTATTCAAGAGTTTCAGCAAATACACGAGTTTTTGCGTTTTTTGCCTTGTGGTTTTTTTGAACTATAAAACATTCATTATACATTTTTCTCGGAATGTCCCTTTGTTTCCCAGTATAGAGTGCTTTGTATCAATTTTCGCGGTTTTTTTTGTAGGAAACAAGCACAAAAACAGTCAAAATATACATTTTTGGTAATGTTATTCTGCTTCTTGATATTGGTTGGTTTGTATCAGTTATAGCGTTTTCCTACGTAAAACACTGAGAAGACACGTTTTCAGTAATTTTCTTTTGGATTCCCACATAGAGTGAGTTCCTTATTATTTATCGTTTTGGTGCCTAATATGCTGAAAAACACTGAAAAGACATATTTCTTGTTAGGTCTTTAATTTCCTCATATGGGAGGCTTTGCATGTCTTTTAAGTGTTTGTGAGCCCTAAATGCCAGGGCAATCACATTACATGGGAATAAAACAAAATTTTACCAAGAACTTACCTTTAAGTGTTTTTGAGCTCCTTGCGTACCAAAACGCTAAAACGCATCCAAAATACATTTTATGGAGAAACAGAATAACATTACAAAATACATGTATTTTGAGTGTTTTTGATCATGTTATGTATAAAAACGCTTAAATACATGTAAAGAACCTTATTTTTGGGAAACGAAAGAACATTACGAGAAACGTGTATTATGAGTGATTTTTAATTTCCTTCAGTACCAAAAAGCAAAAACCCACAAATAACACTCTTTAGAAAAATAAAAAATAAAAAAAATGGGATTTTTTTTTTTTTTTTGGTATTCATCTTCATAGGTACCGAGATGCTAAAATTCTGCCAAAATTCACGGAATTTATATGGAAAAAAGAATATTATCATAGAAGTTAATTACAGCTTTTTTTTCGGATTGTTATGTACCAAACCCTAAAATGCATGCAAAGCCACCTATATAAGGAAGTTAAAGGACTTTACCAGAAACCTGTCTTTTCAGTGTTTTTCAGCATGTTAGGCACCAAAATGATAAATAATATGGAAGTCAGTCAATATGTGAATCCAAAAGAAAATTACTGAAAACGTGTCTTTTCAGTGTTTTACGTAGAAAAACGCTAAAGCGGATACAAACCATCCTATATAAAGAAATAGAATAACATTACCAAAAAGATATATTTTGAATGTTTTTGAGCTTGTTACCTACAAAAAAGGCAAAAAATCGATGTAAAGCACTCTATATTAGGAAACAAAACGACATTACGAGAAAAAGCAGAACGATCACATTACATGAGAATAAAACCAGTTTGTACGAAGAATTTGCCTTTAAGTGTTTTTTAACCCCTTATATACCAAACCGCTAAAACGCATGAAAAACAAACTTTATGGAGAAACAGAATATTACCAAAAACATGTATTTTGAGTGTTTTTGATCATGTTATCTATAAAAACGCTTAAGTACATGCAAAGAACATTATGTTTGGGAAACAAAAGGACATTACGAGAAACGTGTATTATGAATGTTTTTTATAAGTTCCTTAAGTACGAAAAAGCTAAAACTCACTAAAACTATCAAGCTCAAAAACACTCAAAAGACACTTTTCTGATAATGTCATTTTTTTCCCACATAAAGCTGGTTTCGCATGCAATTTGGGATTTTGGTAACTAAGAATGTGAAAAACACTCAAAATACACGCATTTAGTAAAGTTGTTCTGTTTCTCAATTAAGAGTGTTATTCAGGAGTTTCAGCATTTTGGTATCTAGGAAACTTCTGCATATACACGAGTTTTTGCGTTTTTTGCCTTGTGGTTCTTTTAAACTATAAAACATTCATTATACACTTTTCTCGCAATGTCCCTATGTTTTCCAATATAGAGTGCTTTGTATCAATTTTCGCGTTTTTTTTTTTTAGGCAACAACCTCGAAAACACTCAAAATATACCTTTTTGGTAATGTTTTTCTACTTCTTGATATTTGTTGGTTTCCATCCGTTTTAGCGTTTTTCTACGTAAAACACTGAGAAGACACGTTTCCAGTAATTTTGTTTTGGTTTGCCATATAGAGTGAGTTCCATATTATTTATCGTTTTGGTGCCTAACATGCTGAAGAACACTCAAAACACAGATTTCTGGTAAGGTCGTTTAATTTCCTCATATGGGAGGCTTTGAGTGCACTTTAGTGTTTGGTACATAACAATCCGTAAAAAAGCTAATATCAACTTTTTTTTTATAATATTCTCTTATATAATTGCCCTAATTTTTCCCGGAATTTTGGCATCTCGGTTCCTATGACGGTGAATAACAAAAAAAGAAAAGAAAAACCTTTCATTTATTTTTTTTATTTTTAATTTTTTTTTAATAACGAATGTTATTTGTGGGTTTTAGCTTTTAGGTAGTTAAGGAAGTTAAAAACACTCATAATACACGTTTCTCATAATGACCTTACGTTTCCCAAACATAAGGTTCTTTGCATGTATTTAAGCGTTTTTATAGATAACAATATCAAAAACACTCAAAATACATGTTTTTGGTAATGTTATTCTGGTTCTCCATAAAGTTTGTTTTGCATGCGTTTTAGCGGTTTAGTATATAAGGAGCTCAAAAACACTTAAAGGCAAATTCTTGATAATAATTGTTTTTATTGAAATGTAATGTGATTGCCCTGCTTTTTAGTGCTTTATTGCCTATCAGGCTCAAAAACACTCAAAAGACATTTTTCTCGTAATGTCATTTTTTTCTCACATAAGGCTGGTTTCGCATGCAATTTGGGGTTTTGGTAACTAAGAATGTGAAAAGCTCTCAAAATACACGCATTTAGTAAGGTTGTTCTGTTTCTCAATTAGGAATGTTATTCATGAGTTTAAGCATTTTGGTATCTAAGAAACTTCTCCATATCCGCAAGTTTTTGCGTTTTTTGCCTTTTGGTTCTTTTGAATTATAAAACACTCATTATATACTTTTCTTGCAATGTCCATTTATTTCCTAATATAGAGTGCTTTCCATCAATTTTTTGCGTTTTTTGTAGGTAATAAGCTCGAAAACACTCAAAATATACCTTTTTGGTAATGTTTTTTTATATTTTTTTATATTGGTTAGTTTGCATCCGTTTTAGCGTTTTTCTACGTAAAACACTGAGAAGACACATTTTCAGTAGTTTTTTCCCATATAAAAGTGATTCCCATATAAAGTGAGTTATTTATTTATCGTTTTGGTGCCTAAAATTCTGAAAAACACTCAAAAGACAGATTTCTTTTAAGGTCGTTTAATATCCTCATATAGGAGGCTTTGCATGCACTTTAGGGTTTGGTACATAACAGTTCGAAAAAATAAAAGCTGAAATTAACTTTTTTGATAATATTCTTTTATCACATAATTGCCCTGAATTTTCCCAGAATTTTGGCATCTCGGTACCTATGAATATGAATTACAAAAAAAAAACTATTTATTTTATTTATTTTTATTTTTTAATTTTCGAAATAAAGAGTGTTTTTTGTGGGTTTTAGCTTTTTGGTACTTAAGGAACTTAAAAAAAAAACACTCATAATACACGTTTCTTGTAATGTCCTTTTGCTTCCCAAACATAATGTTCTTTGCATGTACTTTAGCGTTTTTATAGATAACATGATCAAAAAAAACTGAAAATACATGTTTTTGGTAATGTTATTCTGTTTCTCCATAAAGTTTGTTTTTGCATGCGTTTTAGCGGTTTGGTATATAAGGGGTTACAAAACACTTAAAGGTAAATTCTTCGTAAAAGTTGGTTTTATTCCCATGTAATGTGATCGTTCTGCTTTTTAGTGCTTTGTTGCATATCACGCTCAAAAACACTCAAAAGACACTTTTCTGGTAATGTCATTTTTTTCCCAAATAATGGTAGTTTCGCATGTAATTTGGCATTTTCGTAACTAAGAATGTGAAAAACACTCAAAATACTCAATTTGGTAAGGTAGTTCTCTTAATCGATTAAAAGTGTTATTCATGCATTTATTCTTTTTGGTATGTAAAAAATTTCTCTATATACACGAGTTTTTGCGTTTATTGCCTTGTGATTCTTTTAAAACTATAAAACACTCATTATACACGTTTCTCGTAATGTCCTTTTGTTTCCTAATATAGAGAGCTTTACATCGATTTTTTGCCTTTTTTGTAGGTAACAAGCTCAAAAACATTCAAAATATATCTTTTTGGTAATGTTATTCTATTTCTTTATATAGAATGGTTTGTATCCGCTTTAGCGTTTTTCTACGTAAAACACTGAAAAGACACGTTTTCAGTAATTTTCTTTTGGATTCACATATTGACTGACTTCCATATTATTTATCGTTTTGGTGCCTAACATGCTGAAAAACACTGAAAAGACAGGTTTCTGGTAAAGTCCTTTAACTTCCTTATATAGTTGGCTTTGCATGCATTTTAGGGTTTGGTACATAACAATCCGAAAAAAAAAGCTATAATTAACTTCTACGATAATATATTTTTTTTCCACATAAATTCCGTGAATTTTGGCAGAATTTTAGCATCTCGGTACCTATGAAGATGAATACCAAAAAAAAAATCCCATTTTTTTATCTATTTATTTTTCTAAAGTGTTATTTGTGGGTTTTAGCTTTTTGGTACTGAAGGAAATTAAAAATCACTCATAATACACGTTTCTCGTAATGTTCTTTCGTTTCCCAAAAATAAGGTTCTTTACATGTATTTAAGCGTTTTTATACATAACATGATCAAAAACACTCAAAATACATGTATTTTGTAATGTTATTCTGTTTCTCCATAAAATGTATTTTGCATGCGTTTTAGCGTTTTGGTACGCAAGGAGCTCAAAAACACTTAAAGGTAAGTTCTTGGTAAAATTTTGTTTTATTCCCATGTAATGTGATTGCCCTGGCATTTAGGGCTTTATTGGGTAACACGCTCACAAACACTTAAAAGACATGAAAAGCCTCCCATATGAGGAAATTAAAGACCTAACAAGAAATATGTCTTTTCAGTGTTTTTCAGCATATTAGGCACCAAAACGATAAATAATAAGGAACTCACTCTATGTGGGAATCCAAAAGAAAATTACTGAAAACGTGTCTTCTCAGTGTTTTACGTAGAAAAACGGTATAACTGATACAAACCAACCAATATCAAGAAGCAGAATAACATTACCAAAAATGTATATTTTGACTGTTTTTGTGCTTGTTTCCTACAAAAAAAAAATGCAAAAATTGATACAAAGCACTCTATACTGGGAAACAAAGGGACATTCCGAGAAAAATGTATAATGAATGTTTTATAGTTCAAAAAAACCACAAGGCAAAAAACGCAAAAACTCGTGTATATGCTGAAACTCTTGAATAACACTCTTAATTGAGAAACAGAGCAACCTTACTAAATGCGTGTCAAAAACACTAAAAGGCAAGTTCTTCGTAAAAGTTGGTTTTATTCCTATGTAATGTGATTGCCCTGCTTTTTAGTGCTTTATTGCCTAACACGCTCAAAAACACTCAAAGACACTTTTCTGATAATGTCATTTTTTTCCTACATAAAGCTAGTTTCGCATGGAATTTGGGGTTTTGGTAACTAAGAATGTAAAATAACACTCAAAATACACGCATTTAGTAAGGTTGTTCTGTTTCTTGATTAAGAGTGTTATTCATGAGTTTCAGTATTTTGGTATCTTAGAAACTTCTCCATATAGTCGAGTTTTTGCGTTTTTTGCCTTGTGATTCTGGTGAAACTATAAAACACTCATTATACACGTTTCTCGTTATGTCCTTTTTTTTTTTTTTACTTATATAGAGTGCTTTGCATATATTTTCGCATTTTTTTATGTAACAAGCTCAAGAACACACAAAATATATGTTTTGGTAATGTTATTCTATTTCTTCATATTGGATGGTTTGCATCTGTTTTAGCGTTTTTCTACGTAAATCTTTTAAAAGACACGTTTCCAGTAATATTGCTTTGGATTTCCATATAGAGTGACTTTCATATTATTTATCGTTTTGGTGCCAAAAATGCTTTTTGGTGCCTTTTGCCTCCCAATATAGAGTGATTTCCATCCATTTTCGCGTTTTTTGTAGGTAACAATATCAAAAACACTCAATATATACCTTTTTGGTAATGTTATTCTATTTCTTCATTTTGGTTGGTTTGCATCCGTTTTAGCGTTTTCTACGTAAAACACCGAAAAGACGCGTTTTCAGTAATTTATTTTTGGATTCCCATATAGATTGACTTCCTTGTGTTTTATCGTGTTGGTTCCTAACATGCTGAAAAACCCTCATAAGACAGTTTTCTGGCAAAGACGTTCAATTTCCCCATATAGGTGGCTTTGCATGCAATTTAGGGGTTTGGTACATAACAGTCCGAAAAAAAGGCTAAATGTAACTTTTTTGATAATGTTCTTATTTTATATAATTTCCTGAACTTTGCCCGAATTTTGGCACCTCCTTACCTGTGAAGATAAATAAGAATAAAAAAAAATATCGTATTTTTTTATTTATTCATTTATTTTTTCACAATAAAGAGTGTAATTTGTGACTTTTAGCTTTTTCGTACTTAATGAACTTAAAAACACTCATAATACACGTTTCTCATAATGTCCTTTCGTTTCCCAAAAATAGGGTTCTTTGCATGTATTTAAGCGTTTTTATTGGTAACATGATCAAAAACACTCAAAATACATGTTTTTGGTAATGTTATTCTGTTTCACCCTAAAGTGTATTTTGCATGTATTTTAGTGTTTTGGTATATAAGGAGCTCAAATACACGTCTTAAAGGCAAGTTCTTGTTAAAAATTGGTTTTATTTCAATGTAATGTGATTGCCCTGCTTTTTAGTGCTTTATTGCCTAACACGCTCAAAAACACTCAAAAGACATTTTTCTGGTAATGTCATTTTTTTCCCACATAAAGCTGGTTTCGCATGCAATTTGGGGTTTTGGTAACTAAGGATGTGAAAAGCACTCAAAATACACGCATTTAGTAAGATTGTTCTGTTTCTCAATTAAAAGTGTTGTTCCAGAGTTTCAGCATTTTGGA
Organism: Scylla paramamosain; assembly: GCF_035594125.1. Lineage (NCBI taxonomy): Eukaryota > Metazoa > Arthropoda > Malacostraca > Decapoda > Portunidae > Scylla > Scylla paramamosain. The sequence continues at coordinate 4,925,043 of NC_087199.1, forward strand.
ATGTAAGAAACTTCTCTATATACACGAGATTTTGCGTTTTTTGCCTTGTAGTTCTTGTGAAACTATAAAACACTCATTATACACGTTTCTCGTAATGTCCTTTTGCTTCCCAATATAGAGAGCTTTCCATCTATTTTCGCGTTTTTTGTAGGTAACAATTTCAAAAACACTCAAAATATACCTTTTTGGTAATGTTATTCTATTCCTTTATATTGGTTGGTTTGCATCCGTTGTAGCATCTTTCTACGTAAAACACCGAAAAAACACGTTTTTAGTAATATTGTTTTGGATTCCCATATAGATTGACTTCCATGTTATTTATCGTGTTTGTTTCTAAGATGCTGAAAAACTCTCATAAGACCGTTTTCTGGCAAAGACGTTTAATTTCCCCATATAGGTGGCTTTGCATGCACTTTAGGTGTTTGGTTTATAATAGTCCGAAAAAAAACTAAACTTAACTTTTTTGATAATGTTCTTATTTCACATAATTTCCTGAATTTTGCCCGAATTTTGGCATCTCGGTACCTGTGAAGATGAATAAGAAAGAAAAAAAATATCGTATTTTTTTTTATTTATTTATTGTTTCTCAATAAAGAGTGTTATTTGTGGCTTTTAGGTTTTTGGTAAGTAAAGAACTTAAAAACACTCATAATACACGTTTCTCGTAATCTCCTTTCTTTTCCTAAAAATAGAGTTCTTTGCATGTATTTTAGCGTTTTCATTGGTAACATGATCAAAAACACTTAAAATATATGTTTTTGGTAATTTGGTTTCTGTTTCACCATAAAGAGTGTTTTGCATGCGTTTTGCATGCGTTTTGTTTTGGTATATAAGGAGCTCAAAAAACACTTAAAGGCAAGTTCTTGGTAAAAATTCGTTTTCCTCCAATGTAATGTGATTGCCTTCCTTTTTAGTGCTTTATTGCCTATCACGCTCAAAAACACTCAAAAGACACTTTTCTGGTAAAGTCATTTTTTTTCCCACAAATCTATTTTCGCATGCAATTTGGGGTTTTGGTAACTAAGAATGTGAAAAGCACTCAAAATACACGCATTTATTAAGGTTGTTCTGTTTCTAAATTAGGAATGCTATACATGAGTTTCAGCATTTTTGTATCTAGGAAACCTCTCCATATACACGAGATTTTGTGTTTTTTGCCTTGTGGTTCTTTTGAACTATAAAACACTCACTCACTTTTCTTGCAATGTCCTTTTGTTTTTCAATATAGAGTGCTTTGCATCAATTTTCGCGTTTTTTGTAGGTAATAAGCTCAAAAACACTCAAAATATACCTTTTTAGTAACGTTTTTCTATTTCTTTATATTGGTTGCTTTGCATCTGTTTTAGCGTTTTTCTACGTAAAACACTGAGAAGACACGTTTTCAGTAACTTTGTTTTGGATCCGTATATAGAGGTGAGTTCCTTATTATTTATCGTTTTGGTGCTTAACATGCTAAAAAAACACTCAAATCACAGATTTCTGGTAAGGTCGTTAAATTTCTTCATATAAAAGGCTTTGCATGCACTTTAGGGTTTGGTGTATAACAGTTCGAAAAAAAAAAAAAGCTGAAATTAATTTTTTTTATTATATTCTTTTATCATACGATTGCCCTGAATTTTCCCAGAATTTTGGCATCTCGGTACTATGAAGATGAATAAAAAAAAGAAGTACAATTTTTTATATACTTTTTTAATTTTTTTGTTTTCTAAATAAAGAGTGTTATTTGTGGGTTTTAGCTTTTTGGTACTTAAAGAACTTAAAAAAAGCACTCATAATACACGTTTCTCGTAATGTCCTTTTGTTTCCCAAACATAATGTTCTTTGCATGTATTTAAGCGTTTTTATAGATAACATGATCAAAAAACGCTCAAAATATATGTTTTTGGTAATGTTATTCTGTTTCTACATAAAGTTTGTTTTGCATGCGTTTTAGCGGTTTGTTATATAAGGAGCTCAAATGTTTTTGGTATAAATTGGTGTTATTCTAATGTAATTTCATTGCCGTGCTTTTTAGTGCTTTATTGCCTATCACGCTCAAAAACACTTAAAAGACACTTTTCTGGTAATGTCATTTTTTTCTCACATAAAGGTGGTTTCGCATGTAATTTGGGGTTTTGATAACTAAGAATGTGAAAAGCACGCAAAATACACGCATTTAGTAAGGTTGTTCTGTTTCTCAGTTAAGAGTGTTATTCATGAGTTTCAGCATTTTGGTATCTAGGAACATTCTCCATATACACGAGTTTTTGTGTTTTTTGCCTTTTGGTTCGTTTGAACTATAAAAAACTCACTATACACTTTCTTGCAAAGTCCTTTTGTTTTATTATGTAGAGTGCTTTGCATCAATTTTCCCGTTTTTTTGTAGGTAACAAGCACAAAAACACTCAAAATATACCTTTTTGGTAATGTTTTTCTATTTGTTGATATTGGTTGGTTTGCATCCGTTTCAGCGTTTTTCTACGTAAAACACTGAAAAGACACATTTTCAGCAATTTTGTTTTAGATTCTCATATAGGGTGAGTTCCTTATTATTTATCGTTTTGGTGCCTAACATGCTGAAAAACACTCAAAAAACAGATTTCTGGAAAGGTCGTTTGATTTCCTCATATAGGAGTCATTGGATGCACTTTAGGGTTTGGTATATAACAATCCGAAAAAAAAGCTAAAATTAACTTTTTTGATAATTTTCTTTTATCATATAATAGCCCTGAATTTTCCCAGAATTTTGGAATCTCGGTACCTATGAAGATGAATAACAAAAAAAAAAAAAAAATCCTATTTTTTTATTTTCTTACTTTTTTTTCTAAATAAAGAGTATTATTTATAGGTTTTATCTTTTTAGTACTTAAGGAACTTAAAAACACTTATAATACACATTTCTCGTAATGTCCTTTCGTTTCGCAAACATAAGGTTCTTTATATGTATTTAAGCGTTTTTATAGATAACATGATCAAAACCCAAAAAATATATGTTTTTTGTAATTTTATTCTGTTTCTCCATAAAAGGTGTTTTGCATGCGTTTTAGCGTTTTGGTATGTAATGAGCTCAAAAACACTTAAAGGCAAGTTCTTGGTAAAAGTTGTTATTATTCCCATGTAATGTTATTACCCTGCTTTTTAGTGCTTTATTGCCTAACACGCTCAAAACACTCAAAAGACACTTTTCTGGTAATATCATTTATTTCCCACATAAAGCTAGTTTTGCATGGAATTTGGGAATTTGGTAACTAAGAATTTGAAAAAAAAACTCAAAACAGGCATTAATAAGGTTTTTCTATTTCTTAATTAAAAGTGTTATTCATGAGTTTTAGCATTTTGGTAGGTAAGAAACTTTTCTAATACACACATTTGGTAAGGTATTTCTGTTTCAAAATTAAAAGTGTTATTCATGAGTTTCATCTTTTTGGTATGTAAGAAACTTCTTTATGTACACGAGTTTTTTAGTTTTTTACCTTGTGGTTCTTGTCAAACTATAAAACACTGATACACGTTTCTCGTAATGTCCTTTTCTTTGCCAATATAAAGTGCTTTCCATCCATTTTTTGCTTTTTTTGTAGGTAACAAGCTCAAAAACACATCAAAATATATCTTTTTGGTAATGTTATTCTATTTCTTCTTATTGTTTGGTTTACATCAGTTTTAGCGTTTTATTTAAGTAAATCACTGAAAAGACACGTTTTCAGTAATATTGTTGAAATTGCTGAAAAACACTCAAAAGACAAGTTTCTGGTAAAGTCGTGTAATTTCACCATATAGGTGGATTTGCATGCACTTCAGGGTTTGTACATAACTCCGGTAAAAGGCTAAAATTATTTTTTTTATAAAGATTTTATTTACAAAATTTCCATGAATTTTGCCAGAATTTTGGCATCTCGGTACCTATGAAGATGAATAACAAAAAAAATTTTTTTTTCTCTCTATAAAGAGTGTTATTTCTGGGTTTTAGCTTTTTGGTACTTAAGGAACTTAAAAACACTCATAATACACGATTTTCATAATGTCCTTTTGTTATACAAACATAGGGTCCTTTACATGTATTTAAGCGTTTTTATAGGTTACATGATAAAAAAACTCAAAATACATGTTTTTGGTAATGTTATTCTGTTTCTCCATAAAGGGTGTTTTGCATGCGTTTTAGCGATTTGGTATATAAGGAGTTAAAAAATACTTAAAGGCAAGTTCTTCGTAAAAGTTGGTTTTATTCCCATGTAATGTGATTGTTCTGCTTTTTAGTGCTTTGTTGCATATCACGCTCAAAAACACTAAAAAGACACTTTTTTGGTAATGTCATTTTTTTTTTTCCACATAAAGGTAGTTTCGCATGTAATTTGGGATTTTCGTAATTAAGAATGTGAAAAACACTCAAAATACACACATTTGGTAAGGTAGTTCTGTTTCTCAATTAAAAGTGTTATTCATGGATTGCAGCATTTTGGTATGTAAGAAACTTCTCTATATACACGAATTTTTTGCGTTTTTTTGCCTTGTGGTTCGTGTGAAATTATAAAACACTCATTATACACGTTTTTCGTAATGTTCTTTTGTTTCCCAATATAGAGTGCTTTCCATCCATTTTCGCATTTTTTGTAGGTAACAAGCTGAAAAACACTCAAATATATCTTTTTGGTAATGTTATTCTATTTCTTCATATTGGTTGGTTTGTATCCGTTTTAGCGTTTTTCTTTGTAAATCACTGAAAAGACACGTTTTCAGTAATATTGTTGAAATTGCTGGAAAAATCACTCAAAAGACAGATTTCTGGTAAAGTCGTGTAATTTCCCCATATAGGTGGCTTTGCATGCACTTCAGGGTTTGGTACATAATTCCGGAAAAAAGCTAAATTTTTTTTTTATAATGTGTTTTTTACATAATTTCCCTGAATTTTGCCTGAATTTTGGCATCTTCATACCTATTTAGATGAATAAAAAATAAAAAAAATCTATTTTTTTAGTTATTTATTTTTCTCTATTTGTGGGTTTTAGTTTTTTGGTATTTAAAGAACTTAAAAACAATCATAATACACGATTTTCGCAATGTCCTTTCGTTTCACAGACATAGGATTCTTTGCATGTTTTTAAGCGTTTTTATAGGTAACATGATCAAAAACACTCAAAATAATGTAACAAAATAATGTATAAATGTAATTTGGGATTTTCGTAACTAAAAATGTGAAAAACACTGAAAATACACACATTTGGTAAGGTAGTTCTGTTTCTCAATTAAAAGTGTTATTCATGAGTTTTAGCATTTTGGTATTTAAGAAACTTCTCTATATACACGAGTTTTTGCGTTTTTTGTCTTGTGGTTCTTGTGAAACTATAAAAGAATCATTATACACGTTTCTCTAAATGTCCTTTTTTCTTCCTAATATAGAGTGCTTTTACATCCATTTCCGCGTTTTTTTGTAGGTAAAAAGCCCCAAAACACGTTTTGGTAATGTTATTCTATTTCTTCATATTCGTTGCTTTGCATCCGTTTTAGCGTTTTTTCTACGTAAAACGCTGAAAAGACACGTTTTCAGTAATTTTGTTTTGGATTCACATATTGACTGACTTCCATATTATTTATCGGTTTGGTGCCTAACATACTGAAAAACACTGAAAAGACAGGTTTCTGGTAAAATCGTTTAATTTCCTCATATAGGTGGCTTTGCATGCACTTTAAGCTTTGGTAAATAACAATCCGAAAAAAAACCTATAATTAACTTTTTTTATAATTAACTTTTTTTTTCTTTTTTCCACATAAATTCCCTGAATTTTGGCACAATTTTTTATATATTTTTTTATATTTTTTCTCTTTAAAGAGTGTTATTTGGTGGTTTTAACGTTTTGGTACTTAAGCAACTTGAAAACAGTCATAATACACGTTTTTCGTAATGTCCTTTCGTTTCCCAAAGATAGGGTTCTTTGCATGTATTTAAGCGTTTTTAAAGGTAACATGATCAAAAACACTTAAAACATATGTTTTTTGTAATATTTTTTTCTGCTTCTCCATAAAGGAGTGTTTTGCATGCGTTTTAGCGTTTTGGTATGTAAGGAGCTCAAAAACATATAATGGCAAGTTCTTGGTCAAAGTTGGTTTTATTCCCATGTAATGTGATTGCCCTGCTTTTTAGTGCTTTATTGCCAAACACGCTCAAAAACACTCAAAAGACACTTCTGGTAATGTCATTTTTTTCTCACATAAAGCTAGTTTCGCATGCTTTTTGGGATTTTGCTAACTAACAATGTGAAAAACAATGAAAATACACGCTTTTGGTAAGATTGTTCTGTTTCTCAATTAAGATTGTTATTCATGAGTTTCAGCATTTTGGTATCTAAGAAACTTCTTTATATACACAAGTTTTTGCGCTTTTTGCCTTGTGGTTCTTGTGAACCACAAGTTCTTTTGCTCGAAAATAATAAGACACTCATTATACACGTTTCTCGTAATGTCCTTTTCTTTCCCAATAGGGAGTGCTTTGCATCCATTTTCACCTTTTTTGTTGATAACCACCTCAAAAATACTGGAAATATAGTTTTTTTGTAATGTTATTCTATTTTTTTTTTCATATTGGTTGGTTTGCATCCGTTTTAGCGTTTTTTTTACGTAAAACACCGAAAAGACACGTTTTCAGTAATTTTGTTTTGGATTCCCATATGGAGTGACTTCCATGTTATTTATCGTTTTGGTGCCTAACAAGCTGAACAACACTCATATATATAGGTGGCTTTGCATGCACTTTATGGTTTGCTACATAACAGTCGAGAAAAAAAAGCTAAAATTAACTTTTTTGATAATGTTCTTATTTCAGAAAATTTCATGAATTTTGCTTGAATTTTGGCACCTCGGTACCTGTGAAAATGAATAAGAAAGAAAAAAAATATCGTTTTTTTTTAATTAATTAATTTATTTTTTTCTCAATAGAGAGTTATTTGTGGCTTTTAGCTTTTTGGTACTTAATGAATTTAAAAATACTCATAATACACGTTTCTCGTAATGTCCTTTCGTTTCCCACAAATAGTGGGATGTATTAGCATGTATTTAAGCGTTTTTATTGGTAACATGGTCAAAAACACTCAAAATACATGTTCTTGGTAATGTTATTCTGTTTCTCCATAAAGTGTGTTTTGCATGCGTTTTAGCGTTTTGGTATATAAGGAGCTCAAAAACACTTAAAGGCAAGTTCTTGGTTTTATTCACATGTAATGTGATTGCCCTTCTTTTTAGTGCTTTACTGCCTATCACGCTCAAAAACAGTCAATAGACACTTTTCTGAAAAAGTCGTTTTTTTTTTTTTTTACCACATAAAGCTGGTTTCGCAATCAATTTTGGTTTTGGGTAACTAAGAATGTGAAAAGCACTCAAAATACACGCATTTAGTAAGGTTTTTCTGTTTCTCAATTAAGAGTGTTATTCATGAGTTTCGGCATTTTGGTATCTAGGAAACTAGCTAGTTTCGCATGTAATTTGTGATTTTCGTAACTAAGAATGTGAAAAACACTCAAAATACACACATTTTGTAAGGTAATTCTGTTTCTCAATTAAAAGTGTTATTCATGAGTTTCATCATTTTTGTATCTAAGAAACTTCTCTAGGTACAGGAGTTTTTGCGTTTTTTGCCTTTTGGTTCTTGTGTAACTATAAAACACTCATTATACACGTTTCTCAGAATGTCCTTTTGTTTTGCAATACTTTGCATCCATTTTTGCATTTTTTTTAGGTAACAAGCTCAAAAACATTAAAAATATACATTTTTGGTAATGTTATTCTATTTCTTCATATTGGTTGGTTTGCATCCTTTTTAGCGTTTTTCTAAGTAAAACACTGAAAAGGCACGTTTTCAGTAATTTTGTTTTGGATTCCCATATTGATTGACTTCCATGTTATTATCGTTTTGGTGCCTAACATACTGAAAAAACACTCAAAAGTAAGGTTTCTCGTAAATTCGTTTAATTTCCTCATGTAGGTGGCTTTGCATTCACTTAAGAGTTTGGTACATAACATTCCGAAAAAAAAGCTAAAATTAACTTTTTTGATAATATTTTTTATCACATAATTGCCCAGAATTTTCCCAGAATTTTGGCATCTCGGTATCTATGAAGATGAATAACAAAAAAAAAAAAGAATTGCCGTTTTTTTATATATTTGTTTATTTTTTCTTTATAAAGAGTGTTATTTGTGGGTTTTAGTTTTTTGGTTCTTAAGGAACTTAAAAACACGTTTCTCGTAATAAACGTTTCTCGTAATATCCTTTCGTTTCCCAAACATAGGGTTCTTTGCATGTATTTGTTATGTTTCTCATTTAAGAGTGTTATTCATGAGTACCAGCATTTTGGTAACTAGGAAACTTCTCCATATACACGAGATTTTGCGTTTTTTGCCTTGTGGTTCTTGTGAAACTATAAAACTCTCATTATTCACGTTTCTCGTAATGTCCTTTTGCTTCCCAATATAGAGTGCTTTGCATCCTTTTTCGCGTTTTTTGTAGGTAACAAGATTAAAAACACTCAAAATATACCATTTTGGTGATATTCTATTTCTTCATATTTGTTGGTTTGCATCCGTTTTAGCGTTTTTCTACCTAAAACACAGAAAAGACACGTTTTCAGTATTTTGTTTTGGATTCTCATATAGAGTGACTTCCATATTATTTATCGTTTTGATGCGTAACAAGCTGAAAATCACTCAAAAGATAGGTTTCTGGTAAAGTCGTTTAATTTCCTCATATAGGTGGTTTTGCATGCACTTTAGGGTTTGGTAAATAACAGTCCGTAAAAAAGCTAAAATTAACTTTTTTGATAATGATCTTTTATCACATAATTGCCCTGAATTTTGCCAGAATTTTCGCATCTCGGTACCTATGAAGATGAACAAAAAAAATAAAAAAATTCCTGTTTTTCTATTTATTTATTTATTTTTTTCTGAATAAAGAGTGTTACTTGTGGGTTTTAGCTTTTTGGTTCTTAGGGAACTGGAAAACACTCATAATACACGTTTCTCTAATATCCTTTCCTTTCCCAAACATAAGGTTCTTTGCAAGTATTTAAGCGTTTTTTATAGATAACATGATTAAAAAACACTTAAAATACCTGTTGTTGGTTATGTTATTTTCTTTCTATATAAAGTGTGTTTTGCATTCGTTTGAGCGCATATAAGGAGCTGAAAAACACTTAAAGGCAAGTTCTTGATAAACGTTGGTTTTATTCCATGTGATGTGATTGCCCTACTTTTTAGTGCTTCATTGCCTAAGACTCTCAAAAACACCCAAAAGACACTTTTCTGGTAATGTCATTTTTTTCCCACATAAAGCTATATTCGCATGGAATTTCGTTTTTTTTTAACTAAAAATGTGAAATAACACTCAAAATACACGCATTTAGTAAGCTTGTTCTGTTTTTCTATTAAGAGTTTTATTCATGAGTTTCAGTATTTTGGTATCTAAGAAACTTCTCCATATATACGAGTTTTTGTGTTTTTTGCCTTGTGGATCTTGTGAAAGTATAAAACACTCATTATACACGTTTCTCGTAATGTCCTTTTGTTTCCAAATATAGAGTGCTTTGCATGCATTTTCGCGTTTTTTTTTTTGTAGGTAACAAGTTCAAAAACACTCAAAATATACGTTTTTGGGGATGTTTTTCTATTTCTTCGTATTGGTTGGTTTGCATCCGTTTTAGCGTTTTTCTACGTAAAACACTGAGAAGACATGTTTTCAGTAATTTTGTTTTGGATTCCCATATTGAGTTACTTCAATGGTATTTATCTTTTTGGTGCTTAACATGCTAAAAAACACTCAAAAGACAGGTTTCTTGTAAAGTCGTTTAATTTCCTTATATAGGTGGCTTTCCATGCACTTTAGGGTTTGGTACATAACGGTCCGAAAAAAAATCTAGAATTAACTTTTTTGATAATGTTCTTTTTTTCCACATAATTTCCCTGAATTTTGCCAGAATTTAGGCATCTTGGTACATATGAAGATGAACAACAAAAAAAAAAAAAAAGAAATGCTATTTTTTTTATTTATTTATTTTTTTCTCTATAAAGAGTGTTATTTGTGGGTTTTTAGTGCTTTGTTGGATATCATGCTGAAAAACACTCAAAAGACACTTTTCTGGTAATGTCATATTTTTTTTCCCAGATGATGCTAGTTTCTCATGTAATTTGGCATTTTCGTAACTAAGAATGTGAAAAACACTCAAAATACACAATTTAGTAAGGTAGTTCTGTTTATCGATTCATGCATTTATTCATTTTGGAATGTAAGAAATTTCTCTATATACACGAGTTTTTGCGTTTATTGCCTCGTGGTTCTTTTAAAACTATAAAACACTCATTATACACGTTTCTCGTAATGTTTTTTTGTTTCCCAATATAGAGTGCTTTCCATCCATTTTCGCATTTTTTGTAGGTAACAGGCTGAAAAACACTCAAAATATATCTTTTTCGTAAAGTTATTCTATTTCTTCATATTGGTTGGCTTGCATCCGTTTTAGCGTTTTTCTTCGTAAATCACTGAGTGTTATTTGTAGGTTTTAACGTTTTGGTACTTAAAGAACTTCAAAACATTCATAATACACATTTCTCGTAATGTCCTTTCCTTTCCCAAATATAGGGATCTTTGCATGTATTTAAGCGTTTTTATAGGTAATATGATAAAAAACACTCAAAAACACTTGTTTTTGGTAATGTTATTCTGCTTCTGCATAAAGGAGTGTTTTGCATGCGTTTTAGCGATTTGGTATGTAAGGAGCTGAAAAACACTTCAAGGCAAGTTCTTGGTAAAAGTTGGTTTTATTCCAATGTAATATGATTGCCTTGCTTTTTAGTGCTTTATTGCCTAACACGCTCAAAAAACACTCAAAAGACACTTCTGGTAATGTCATTTTTTTCCCACATAAAGCTACTTTCGCATGCTATTTGGGGTTTTGCTAACTAAGAATGTGAAAAAAAACACTCAAAATACACGCATTTGGTAATGTTGTTCTGTTTCCCAATTAAGATTGTTATTCATGAGTTTCAGCATTTTGGTATCTAAGAAACTTCTTTATATACACGAATTTTTGCGTTTTTTGCGTTGTGGTTCTTGTGAACCACAAGTTCTTTTGCCCAAAAATAATAAGACACTCATTATACACGTTTCTCGTTATGTCCTTTTCTCTCCCAATAAGGAGTGCTTTGCATCCATTTTCGCGTTTTTTGTAGGTAACAAGCTCAAAAACACTTAAAATATACCTTTTTGGTAATGTTATTCTATTTCTTCATATTGGTTGGTTTGCATCCGTTTTAGCGTTTTTCTACGTAAAACACCGAAAAGACACGTTTTCAGTAATTTTGTTTTCGATTCCCAAAGAATATTGCCAGAATTTTGGCAACTTAGTACCTATGAAGATGAATAACAAAAAAAAAAAAAAATTTATATTATTATTTTTTTTCTCTATAAAGAGTGTTATTTGTGGGTTTTAGCTTTTTTGGTACTTAAGGAACATAAAAACACTCATAATACACGTTTCTCTTAATGTCCTTTCGTTTCCCAAACCTAAGGTTCTTTGCATGTATTTAAGCGTTTTTATAAATAACATGATCAAAAACACTCAAAATACATGTTTTTGGTAATGTTACTCTGTTTCTCCATAAAGGGTGTTTTGCATGCGTTTTAGCGTTTTGGTATGTAAGGAGTTAAAAAAAACACTTAAAGGCAAGTTCTTCGTAAAAGTTGGTTTTATTCCCATGTAATGTGATTGTTCTGCTTTTTAGTGCTTTGTTGCATATCACGCTCAAAAACACTCAAAAGACACTTTTCTGGTAATATCATTTTTTTTCCCACATAAAGCTAGTTTCGCATGTAATTTGGGATTTTCGTAACTAAGAATGTGAAAAACACTCAAAAAACACACATTTGGTAAGGTAGTTCTGTTTCTCAATTAAAAGTGTTATTCATGCATTTCAGCATTTTGGTATGTAAGAAACTTCTCTATATACACGAGTTTTTTGCGTTTTTTGCCTTGTGGTTCGTGTGAAACTATAAAACACTCATTATACACGTTTCTCGTAATGTTCTTTTGTTTCCCAATATAGAGTGCTTTCCATCCATTTTCGCATTTTTTGTAGGTAACAAGCTGAAAAACACTCAAAATATATCTTTTTGGTAATGTTATTCTATTTCTTCATATTGGTTGGTTTGCATCCGTTTTAGCGTTTTTCTTCGTAAATCACTGAAGAGACACGTTTTCAGTAATATTGTTGAAATTGCTGAAAAAAACACTCATAAGACAGGTTTCTGGTAAAGTTGAGTAATTTCTCCATATAGGTGGCTTTGCATGCACTTCAGGGTTTGGTACATAACTCCGGAAAAATGCTGAAATTATTTTTTTATAATGATCTTTTTTACAAAATTTCCCTGAATTTTTCCAGAATTTTGGTATCTCGGTACCTATGAAGATGAATAACAATTTTTTTTTCTCTCTATAATGTGTTATTTGTGAGTTTTAGCTTTTTGGTACTTAAGGAACTTAAAAACACTCATAATACACGATTTTCGTAATGTCCTTTTCTTATACAAACATAGGGTTCTTTACGTTTTAAGCGTTTTTATAGGTAACATGATCAAAAACACTCAAAATACATATTTTTGGTAATGTTATTCTGTTTCTCCATAAAGGGTGTTTTGCATGCGTTTTAGCGTTTTGGTATGTAAGGAGTTAAAAAACACTTAAAGGCATGTTCTTCGTAAAAGTTGGTTTTATTCCCAAGTGATGTGATTGTTCTGCTTTTTAGTGCTTTGTTGCATATCACGCTCAAAAACACTGAAAAGACATTTTTCTGGTAATGTCATTTTTTTCCCATATAAAGGTAGTTTCGCATGTAATTTGCCAATTTCGTAACTAAGAATGTGAAAAACACTCAAAATACACAATTTAAAAAACACTCAAAATATACCTTTTTGGTAATGTTATTCTATTTCTTCATTTTGGTTGTTTTCCATCCGTTTTAGCATTTTCTACGTAAAACACCGAAAAGACACGTTTTCAGTAATTTTGTTTTGGATTCCCATATAGATTGACTTTCTTGGGTTTTATCGTGTTGGTTCCTAACATGCTGAAAAACACTCATAAGACAGTTTTCTGGCAAACACGTTTAATTTCCCCATATAGGTGGCTTTGCATGCACTTAAGGGGTTTGGTACATAACAGTCCGAAAAAAAAGCTAAATTTAACTTTTTTGATAATGTTCTTATTACATATAATTTCCTGAACTTTGCCCGAATTTTGGCACCTCGTTACCTGTGAAGATGAATAAGAATGAAAAAAAATATCGTATTTTTTTATTTACTTATTTATTTTTTCTCAATAAAGAGTGTAATTTGTGGCTATTAGCTTTTTCGTACTTAATGAACTTAAAAACACTCATAATACACGTTTCTCGTAATGTCCTTTCATTTCCCAAAAATAGGGTTCTTTGCATGTATTTAAGCGTTTTTATTGGTAACATGATCAAAAACACTCAAAATACATGTTTTTGGTAATGTTATTCTGTTTCACCATAAAGTGTATTTTGCATGCATTTTAGTGTTTTGGTATATAAGGAGCTCAAATACACTTAAAGGCAAGTTCTTGTTAAAAATTGGTTTTATTCCAATGTAATGTGATTGCCCTGCTTTTTAGTGCTTTATTGCCTAACACGCTCAAAAACACTCAAAAGACATTTTTCTGGTAATGTCATTTTTTTCCCACATAAAGCTGGTTTCGCATGTAATTTGGGGTTTTGGTAACTAAGAATGTGAAAAACACTCAAAATACTCACATTTGGTAAAATAGTTCTGTTTCTCAATTAAAATTCTTATTCATGAGTTTCAGCATTTTGGAATGTAAGAAACTTCTTTATATACACAAGTTTTTGCGGTTTTTGCCTTGTGGTTCTTGTGAAACTATAAAACACTCATTATACTCGTTTCTCGTAATGTCCATTTGCTTCCCAATATAGAGTGCTTTCCATCCATTTTCGCGTTTTTTGTAGGTAACAATTTCAAAAACTCAAAATATACCTTTTTGGTAATGTTATTCTATTTCTTCATTTTGGTTGGTTTGCATCCGTTTTAGCGTTTTCTACGTAAAACACCGAAAAGACACGTTTTCAGTAATTTTGTTTTGAATTCCCATATAGATTGACTTTCTTGGGTTTTATCGTGTTGGTTCCTAACATGCTGAAAAACACTCATAAGACAGTTTTCTGGCAAAGACGTTTAATTTCCCCATATAGGTGGCTTTGCATGCACTTTAGGGGTTTGGTACATAACAGTCCGAAAAAAAAGCTAAATTTAACTTTTTTGATAATGTTCTTATTTCATATAATTTTCTGAACTTTGCCCGAATTTTGGCATCTCTTTACCTGTGAAGATGAATAAGAATGAAAAAAAAATATTGTATTTTTTTATTTATTTATTTGTTTTTTCTCAATAAGGAGTGTAATTTGTGGCTATTAGCTTTTCGTACTTAATGAACTTAAAAACACTCATAATACACGTTTCTCGTAATGTCCTTTCATTTCCCCAAAATAGGGTTCTTTGCATGTATTTAAGCGTTTTTATTGGTTACATGATCAAAAACACTGAAAATACATGTTTTTGGTAATGTTATTCTGTTTCACCATAAAGTGTATTTTGCATGCGTTTTAGTGTTTTGGTATATAAGGAGCTCAAAAACACTTAAAGGCAAGTTCTTATTAAAAATTTGTTTTATTCCAATGTAATGTGATTGCCCTGCTTTTTAGTGCTTTATTGCCTAACACGCTCAAAAACACTCAAAAGACATTTTTCTGGTAATGTCATTTTTTTCCCACATAAAGCTGGTTTCGCATGCAATTTGGGGTTTTGGTAACTAAGAATGTAAAAAAGCACTCAAAATACACACATTTAGTAAGATTGTTCTGTTTCTCAATTAAGAGTGTTGTTCATGAGTTTCAGCATTTTGGTATCTACGAAACTTCTTCATATACACTAGCTTTTGTATTTTTTGCCTTATGGTTCTTTTGAACTATAAAACACTCATTATACACTTTTCATGCAATGTCCTTTTCTTTCCCATTATAGAGTGCTTTGCATCAATTTTCGTGTTTTTTATAGGTAAAAAGCTCAAAAACACTCAAAATATACATTTTTGGTAATGTTTTTCTATTTCTTTATATTGGTTTGTTTGCATCCGTGTTAGCGTTTTTCTACGTAAAACACTGAGAAGACACGTTTCCAGTAATTTTGTTTTGAATTCCCATATAGAGTTAGATCCTTCTTATTTATTGTTTTGGTGCCTAACATGCTGAACAACACTCAAAAGAGAGATATCTGATAAGGTGGTTTAATTTCCTTATATAGGAGGCTTTGCATGCACTTTAGGATTTGGTATATAAAAAAGCTAAAATTAACTTTTTTGGTAATATTCTTTTATCATATAATTGCCCTGAATTTTCCCAGAATATTGACATTTTGGTTCCTATGAAGATAAATAAAGAAAAATTAAAAAATCCTATTTTTTTATTTTTTATTTATTTATTTATTTTTTCTCAATAAAGAGTGTTATTTGTGGGATTTACCTTTTTGGTACTAAAGGTTATTAAAAAACACTCATAATACACGTTTCTCGTAATGTCCTTTCGTTTCCCAAACATAAGGTGCTTTGCATGTATTTAGGCGTTTTTATAGATAACGTGATCAAAAACACTCAAAATACAAGGTTTTGGTAATGTTATTCTGTTTCTCCATAAAGTGTGTTTTGCAAGCGTTTTAGCAGTTTTGTATAAAAGGAGCTCAAAATCACTTAAAGGCAAGTGCTTGGTTAAAAATGGTTTTATTCCAATATAATGTGATTGTCCTGCTTTTGAGTACTTTATTACCTATCACGTTGAAAAACATTCAAAAGATACTTTTCTGGTAAAGTCATTTTTTTTTCCCCACAAAATTATTTTCGCATGTAATTTGGGGTTTTTGGTAACTAAGAGTGTGAAAAGCACTCAAAATAAACGCATTTAGTAAGGTTGTTCTGTTTCTCAATTAAGAGTGTTATTCATAAGTTTCAGCATTTTAGTGTCTAGGAAATCTCTCCATATACACGAGTTTTTGCGTTGTTTGCTTTGTGGTTCTTTTGAACTATAAAACTCTCATTATACACTTTTCTTGCAATGTCCTTTTGTTTCCCAATATAGAGTACTTTGCATCAATTTTCGCGTTTTTCTAGGTAAAAAGCTCAAAAACACTCAAAATATACATTTTTGGTAACGTTTTTCTATTTCTTGATATTGGTTAGTTTGCATCCGTTTTAACGTTTTTCTACGTAAAACACTGAGAAGAAACGTTTTTAGTAACTTTCTGGTAAGGTCGTTTAATTTCCTCATATTGGAGGATTTGCATGCACTTTAGGGTTTGGTACATAACAGTCCGAAAAAAAAAAGCTGAAATTAACTTTTTTGATAATATTCTTTTATCACATAATTGCCCTGAATTTTTCCAGAATTTTGGCATCTCGGTACCTATGAAGATGAATAGCAAAAAAAAAAAAAAAATCCTATTCATTTTATTTTTTTATTTTTTATTTTCTAAATAAAGAGTGTTATTTGTGAGTTTTAGCTTTTTGGTACTTAAGGAACTTATAAAAACATTCATAATACACGTTTCTCGTAATGTCCTTTTGTTTCCCAAACATAATGTTCTTTGCATGTACTTAAGCGTTTTTATAGATAACATGATCAAAAACACTCAAAATACATGTTTTTGGTAATGTTATTCTGTTTCTCCATAAAGTTTGTTTTTCATGCGTTTTAGCGGTTTGGTATATAAGGGGTTAAAAAACACTTAAAGGCAAATTCTTCGTACAAATTGGTTTTATTCTCATGTAATGTGATCGTTCTGCTTTTTAGTGCTTTGTTGCATATCACGCTCAAAAACACTCAAAAGACACTTTTCTGGTAATGTCATTTTTTTTTCCCAAATGAAGCTAGTTTCGCATGTAATTTGGCATTTTTGTAACTAAGAATGTGAAAAAAACACTTAAAATACAAAATTTGGTAAGGTAGTTCTGTTTAAGGTACTAAGGTAGTTCTGTTTTGTTTAAAAGTGTTATTCATGCATTTCATCATTTTGGTATGTAAAAATTTCTCTATATGCACGAGTTTTTACGTTTATTGCCTTGTGGTTCTTTTAAAACTATAAAACACTCATTATACACGTTTCTCGTAATGTCCTTTTGTTTCCTAATATAGAGTGCTTTACATCCATTTTTGCATTTTTTGTAGGTAACAAGTTCAAAAACACTCAAAAAATATCTTTTTGGTAATGTTATTCTATTTCTTCATATCGGATGGTTTGTATCCGCTTTAGCGCTTTTCTACGTAAAACACTGAAAAGACACGTTTTTAGTAATTTTGTTTTGGATTCACATATTGACTGATTTTCATATTATTTATCGTATTGGTGCCTAACATGCTGAAAAACATTGAAAAGACAGGTTTCTGGTAAAGTCGTTTAACTTCCTTATATAGGTGGCTTTGCATGCACTTTAGGTTTTGGTACATAACAATCCGAAAAAAAAGCTATAATTAACTTTCATGATAATGTTCTTTTTTTCACATAAATTCCCTGAATTTTGGCAGAATTTTGGCAATTCGGTACCTATGAAGATGAAAAACAAAAAACAAAATTTCCATTTTTTTATTTTTTTTTTATTTATTTATTTATTTTTTCTAAAGAGTGTTATTTGTGGGTTTTAGCTTTTTTGGTACTGAAGAAACTTAAAAATCACTCATAATACACGTTTCTCGTAATGTTCTTTTGTTTCCCAAACATAAGGTTCTTTGCATGTATTTAAGCGTTTTTTTAGATAACATGATCAAAAACACTCAAAATACATGTATTTGGTAATGTTATTCTGTTTCTCCATAAAATGTATTTTGCATGCGTTTTAGCGTTTTGTTATGTAAGGAGCTCAAAAACATTTAAAGGCCAGTTCTTAGTAAAATTTGGTTTTATTCCCATGTAATGTGATTGCCCTGGCTTTTAGTGCTTTATTGCGTAACACGCTCAAAAACACTGAAAAGACATGCAAAGCCTCCCATATGAGGAAATTAAAGACCTAACAAGAAATATGTCTTTTCAGTGTTTTTCAGCATATTAGGCACCAAAACGATAAATAATAAGGAACTCACTCTATGTGGGAATCCAAAAGAAAATTACTGAAAACGTGTCTTCTCAGTGTTTTACGTAGAAAACATTGCGAGAAAAATGTAAAATGAATGTTTTATAATTCAAAAAATCCACAAGGCAAAAAACGCAAAAACTCGTGTAAATGCTGAAACTCATGAATAACACTCTTAATTGAGAAACAGAGCAAACTTACTAAATGCGTGTCAAAAACACTAAAAGGCAAGTACTTCGTAAAAGTTGGTTTTCTTCCCATGTAATGTGATTGCCCTGCTTTTTAGTGCTTTATTGCCTAACACACTCAAAAACACTCAAAGACACTTTTCTGTTAATGTCATTTTTTTCCCACATAAAGCTAGTTTCGCATGGAATTTGGGGTTTTGGTAACTAAGAATGTAAAAAAAAACACTCAAAATACACGCATTTAGTAAGGTTGTTCTGTTTCTTGATTAAGAGTGTTATTCATGAGTTTCAGTATTTTGGTATCTTAGAAACTTCTCCATACAGTCGAATTTTTGCGTTTTTTGCCTTGTGATTCTGGTGAACTATAAAACACTCATTATACACGTTTCTCATTATGTCCTTTTTTTTCCTTATATAGAGTGCTTTGCATCCATTTTCGAGTTTCTTTTTATGTAACAAGCTCAAAAACACACAAAATATAGTTTTTTGGTAATGTTATTCTGTTCCTTCATATTGGTTGGTTTGCCTCCGTTTTAGCGTTTTTCTACGTAAATCTTTTAAAAGACACGTTTCCAGTAATTTTGTTTTGGATTTCCATATAGAGTGACTTTCATATTATTTATCGTTTTGGTGCCTAACATGCTTTTTGATGCCTTTTGCTTCCCAATATAGAGTGCTTTCCATCCATTTTCGCGTTTTTTTGTAGGTAACAATTTCAAAAACACTCAAAATATACCTTTTTGTTAATATTATTCTATTTCTTCATTTTGATTAGTTTGCATCCGTTTTAGCGTTTTGTACCTAAAACACCGAAAAGACACGTTTTCAGTAATTTTGTTTTGGATTCCCATATAGATTGACTTCCTTGGGTTTTATCATGTTGGTTCCTAACATGCTGAAAAACACTCATAAGACAGTTTTCTGGTTTGGTACATAACAGTTCGAAAAAAAAAAGCTAAATTTAACTTTTTTTATAATGTTCTTATTTCACATAATTTCCTGAAATTTGCCCGAATTTTGGCATTTCGGTACCTGTGAAGATGAATAAGAAAGAAAAAAAATATTGTATTTTTTTTCATTTATTTATTGTTTCTCAATAAAGAGTGTTTTTTGTGGCTTTTAGCTTTTTGGTAATTAATGAACTTAAAAAAACATTCATAATACTCGTTTCTCGTAATCTCCTTTCGTTTCCCAAAAATAATGTTCTTTGCATTTATTTAAGCGTTTTTATTGGTAACATGATCAAAAACACTCAAAATACATGTTTTTGGTAATGTTATTCTGTTTCACCATAAAGAGTGTTTTGCATGCGTTTTAGTGTTTTGGTAAATAAGGAGCTCAAAAACACATAAATGCAAGTTCTTGGTAAAAATTCGTTTTCCTCCAATGTAATGTGATTGCCCTCCTTTTTAGTGCTTTATTTTCTATCACGCTGAAAAACACTCAAAAGACACTTTTCTGGTAAAGTGTTTTTTTTCCCCACAAATCTATTTTCGCATGCAATTTTGGTTTTGATAAGAATGTGAAAAGCATTCAAAATACATGCATTTATTAGGGCTGTTCTGTTTCTCTATTAGGAATGTTATTCATGAGTTTTAGCATTTTTGTATCTAGGAAACCTCTCCATATACACGAGATTTTGCGTTTTTTGCCTTGCGGTTCTTTTGAACTATAAAACACTCATTATACACTTTTCTTGCAATGTCCTTTTCTTTTCAATTTTCGCGTTTTTTGTAGGTAACATGCTCAAAAACACTCAAAATATACCTTTTTAGTAACGTTTTTCTATTTCTTGATATTGGTTGCTTTGCATCCGTTTTAGAGTTTTTCTACGTAAAACACTGAGAAGACACGTTTTCAGTAGCTTTTTTTTGGATTCCCATATAGGGTGAGTTCTTTATTATTTATCGTTTTGGTGCCTAACATGCTAAAAAACACTCAAAACACATATTTCTTGTAAGGTCGTTTAATTTCCTCACATAGGAGTCTTTGCATGCACTTTAAGGTTTGGTACATAACAGTCCGATAAAAAAAAAACGGAAATTAACTTTTTTGATAATACTCTTTTATCATATGACTGCCCTGAATTTTCCCAGAATTTTGGCATCTCCGTACCTATGAATATGAATATAAAAAAAAAAAGATCCTATTTTTTTATATTTTTATTTTTTTTATTTTCTAAATAAAGAGTGTTATTGGTGGGTTCTAGCTTTTTGGTACTTAAGGAACTTAAAAAAACACTCATAATACATGTTTCTTGTAATATCCTTTTGTTTCCCAAACATAACGTTCTTTGCATGTATTTAAGCGTTTTTATAGATAACAATATCAAAAACACTAAAAATACATGTTTTTGGTAATGTTGTTTTGTTTCTCCATAAAGTTTGTTTTTGTATGCGTTTTAGCGGTTTGGTATATAAGGACCTCAAAAACACTTAAAGGCATTGATGTTATTCCAATGTAATATGATTGCCCTGCTTTTTAGTGCTTTATTGCCTATCATGCTCAAAAACACTTAAAAGACACTTTTCTGGTAATGTCATTTTTTTTCTCACATAAAGGTGGTTTCGCATGCAATTTCGGGTTTTCGTAACTAAGAATGTGAAAAGCACTCAAAATACACGCATTTAGTAAGGTTGTTCTGTTTCTCAATTAAGAGTGTTATTCATGAGTTTCAGCATTTTGGTATCTAGGAACCTTCTCCATATACACGAGTTTTTGTGTTTTTAGCCTTTGGTTCTTTAAAACTATAAAAACTCATTATACACTTTTCTTGGAAAGTCCTTTTGTTTTTTAATATAGAGTGCTTTGCATCAATTTTCGCGTTTTTTGTAGGTAACAAGCTCAAAAACACAAAAAATATACCTTTTTGGTAATGTTTTTTGTATTTCTTGATATTGGTAGGTTTGCATCCGTTTTAGCGTTTTTCTACGTAAAAGAAAGAAAAAACACGTTTTCAGTAATTTTGTTTTGGATTCTCATATAGAGTGAGTTCCTTATTATTTATCGTTTTGGTGCCTAACATGCTGAAAAAAAAACAAAAAAAGATTTCTGGTAAGGTCGTTTAATTTCCTCAAATAGGAGTCTTTGGATGCACTTTAGGGTTTGGTACATAACAGTCCAAAAAAAAAAGCTAAAATTTACTTTTGATAATTTTTTTTTTTTTTAACATATAATAGTCCTGAATTTTCCCAGAATTTTGGCATCTCGGTACCTATGAAGATGAATAACAAAAAAAAAAAATCCTATTTTTTTATTTTCTTTCTTTTTTTTTCTAAATAAAGAGAGTTATTTGTGGGTTTTAGCTTTTTTGTACTTAAGGAACTTAAAAACACTTATAATACACATTTCTCAAAATGGCCTTTCGTTTCTTATGTTTCTTATGTTTCTTATGTTTAAGGTTTTTTGCATGTGTTTAAGCGTTTTTATAGATAACATGATCAAAAACACTCAAAATATATGTTTTTGGTAATTTTATTCTCTTTCTCCATAAAAGGTGTTTTGCATGCGTTTTAGCGTTTTCGTATGTAATGAGCTCAAAAACACTTAAAGGCAAGTTCTTGTTAAAAGTTGTTATTATTCCCATGTCATGTGATTCCCCTGCTTTTTAGTGCTTTATTGCCTAACACGCTCAAAAACACTCAAAAGACACTTTTCTGGTAATATCATTTTTTTCCCCACATAAAGCTAGTTTTGCATGGAATTTGGGGTTTTGCTAAGAATGTGAAAAAAAACTCAAAACACAGGGTTTAGTAAGGTTGTTCTATTTCTTAATTAAAAGTGTTATTCATAAGTTTCAGCATTTTGGTATGTAAGAAACTTTTCTAATACACACATTTCATAAGGTATTTCTGTTTCAAAATTAAAAGTGTTATTGATGAGTTTCAGCTTTTTGGTATGTAAGAACTTCTTTATGTACACGAGTTTTTGAGTATTTTACCTTGTGGTTCTTGTCAAACTATAAAACACTCATACACGTTTCTCGTAATGTCCTCTTCTTTGCCAATATAAAGTGCTTTCCATCCATTTTTGCATTTTTTGTAGGTAACAAGCTCAAAAACACATCAAAATATATCTTTTTTGTAATGTTATTCTATTTCTTCATATTGGTTGGTTTGCATCCGTTTTAGCGTTTTTCTACGTAAATCACTGAAAAGACACGTTTTAAGTAATATTGTTCAGATTGCTGAAAACACTCAAAAGACAGGTTTCTGGTAAAGTCGTGAAATTTCCCCATATAGGTGGATTTGCATGCACTTCAGAGTTTGTACATAACTCCGGAAAAAACGCTAAAATTATTTTTTTTATAATGATTGTTTTTTACAAAATTTCCATGAATTTTGCCAGAATTTTGGCATCTCGGTACCTATGAAGATGAATAACAAATTTTTTTTTCTCTCTATAAAAAGTTATTTGTGGGTTTTAGCTTTTTGGTACTTAAGGAACTTAAAAACACTCATAATACACGATTTTCGTAATGTCTTTTCATTTTCTAAACATAGGGTTCTTTGCATGTATTTAGGCATTTTTATAGGTAACATGATCAAAAACACTCAAAATACATGTTGCTGGTAATGATATTCTGTTTCTCCATAAAGGGTGTTTTGCAAGCGTTTTCGCGTTTTGGTATGTAAGAAGCTCAAAAATACGTAAAGGCAGGTTCTTGGTAAAAGTTGGTTTTATTCCTATATAATGTGATTGCCCTCCTTTTTAGTGCTTTAGTGCCTATCACGCTCAAAAACACTCAAAAGACACTTTTTTGGTAATGTCATTTTTTTCCCACATAAAGCTAGTTTTGCATGCAATTTTTGGTTTTGGTAACTAAGAATGTGAAAAAGCACTCAAAATACATGCATTTCGTAAGGTTTTTCTGTATTCTTAATTAAGAGTGTTATTTCTGAGTTTCACCATTTTGGTATCTAAGAAACTTCTCCATATACACCGAGTTTTGCGATTTTTGCCTTGTGGCTGTTGTGAAACTATAAAACACTCATACACGTTTCTCGTAATGTCCTTTTGTATTCCAATATAGAGTGCTTTCCATCCATTTTCGCGTTTTTTGAAGGTAAGAAGCTCAAAAACACTCAAAATATACCTTTTTGGTAATGTTATTCTATTTCTCCATATTCGTTGGTTTGCATCCGATTTAGCGTTTTTCTACGTAAAACACTGAAAAGACACTTTTTCAGTAATTTTGTGATGGATTCCCACATTGAGTGACTTCCATATTATTTATCGTTTTGGTGCCTAACATGCTGAAAAAAAAAACACAAAAGACAGGTTTCTGGTAAGGTCGTTTAATTTCCCCATATAGGTGGCTTTGCATGCTCTTTAGGGTTTGGTACATAACAGTCCGAAAAAAAAGCTAAAATTAACTCTTTTTCATAATGTTCTTTTTTCACATAATTTCCCTGAATTTTGGCAGAATTTTAGAATCTCGGTACCTATGAAGATGAATAAAAAAAAATCCTATTTTTTTTTTTTTTTTTTGTCTATAAATAGTGTTATTTGTTGGTTTTAGCTTTTTGGTACTTAAAGAACTTAAAAACACTCATAATACACGTTTCTCGAAATGTCCTTTCGTTTCCCAAACATAAGATTTTTTGCATGTATTTAAGCGTTTTTATAGGTAACATGATCAAAAACACTCAAAATACATGTTTTTGGTAATGTTATTCTGTTTCTAAATAAAGGGTGTTTTGCATGCGTTTTAGCGTTTTGGTATATAAGGAGCTCAAAACACTTAGAATAAACACTTGGTAAAAGTTGATTTTATTCCCATGTAATGTGATTGCCCTGCTTTTTAGTGCTTTATCGCCTATCATGCAATCCCACTTAAAAGACACTTTTCTGGTAATGTCATTTTTTTTTCCCACAAAACTACTTTCACATAAAATTTGGGGTTTTGGTAACTAAGAATGTGAAAAACACTCAAAATACACGCATTTGGTAAGGTTGTTCTGTTTCTCAATTAATAGTGTTATTCAGGAGTTTCACCATTTTGGTATCTAAGAAACTTCTCCATATATACGAGTTTTTGCGTTTTTTGCCTTGTGATTCTTGAAAATCTATAAAACATTAATTATTCACGTTTCTCGTAATGTCCTTTTGTTAACCAATATAGAGAGCTTTCCATCCATTTTCGCGTTTTTTTTTTTTTTTTTTTTTGTAAAAAGCTCAAAAATACTCAAAATATACCTTTATGGTAAACTTATTCTATTTTTTCATGTTGGCTGGTTTGCATCCGTTTTAGCATTTTTCTACTTAAAACACGGAAAAGACACGTTTTCAGTAATTTGTTTTGGATTCCCAAATAGAATGAAATCCATATTGTTAATTGTTTTGGTGACTAACATGCTGAAAAACACTAGAAACACAGGTTTCTCGTAAAGTCGTTTAATTTCCCCATATAGTTGGCTTTGCATGCAATTTAGGGTTTTGTGCATAACAGTCCGAAAAAAAAAAAGCTAAAATTAACTTTTTTGATAATGTTCTTTTTTCATATAATTTCCCTGAATTTTGGCAGAATTTTGTGATCTCGGTACCTATGAAGAAGAATAACAAAAAAAAAATCCTATTTATTTATTTACTTTTTTCTTCTCTATAAAGAGGTTTTAGCTTTTTAGTACTTATGGAACTTAAAAAGACTCATAATACACGTTTCTCCTAATGTCCTTTCGTTTCCCAGACATAGGGTTTTTTGCATTTATTAAAGCGTTATTAGAAGTAACATGATCAAAAACTCTCAAAATACATGTTTTTGGTAATGTTAATCTGTTTCTCCATAAAGGGTGTTTTGCATGCGTTTTAGCGTTTTGGTATATAAGGAGCTCAAAAACACTTAAAGGCAAGTTCTTGGTAAAAGATAGTTTTATTCCCATGTAATGTGATTGCATTCCTTTTTAGTGCTTTATTGCCTAACACGCTCAAAAACACTCAAAAGACACTTTTCTGGTAATGTCATTTTTTTACCACATAAAGCTATTTTCGCATGCAATTTGAGGTTTTGGTAACTAAGAATGTGAAAAACAGTCAAAATACACGCATATCGTAAGGTTGTTCTGTATTCTCAATTAATAGTGTTATTCAGGAGTTTCAGCATTTTGGTATCTAAGAAACTTGTCCTTATACACGAGTTTTTTTCGTTTTTTGCCTTGTGGTTCTTGTGAAATTATAAAACACTCATTATGTAAGTTTCTCGTAATGTCCTTTTGTATCTCAGTATAGAGTGCTTTCTATCCATTTTCGCGTTTTTTGTAGATAAGAAACTCAAAAACACTGAAAATATACCTTTTTTGGTAATGTTATTCTGTTTCTTCATATTCGTTGATTTGCATCCGTTTTAGCGTTTTTCTACGTAAAACACTGAAAAGACACTTTTTCAGTAATTTTGTGATGGATTCCCATATTGAGTGACTTCCATATTATATATCGTTTTGGTGCCTAACATGCTGAAAAACACTCAAAAGATAGGTTTCTCGTAAAGTCGTTTAATTTCCTCATATAAGTGGCTTTGCATGCACTTTAGGGTTTGGTACATAAAAGTCCGAAAAAAAAACTAAAATTAACTCTTTTTTATAATGTTCTTTTTTCACATAATTTTCCTGAATTTTGCCTGAATTTTGGCATCTTGGTACCTATGAAGATGAATAACAAAAAAAAATAAATAAATTCCTATCTTTTTATTCATTTATTTATTTTTTTTTTCTATAAACAGTGTTATTTATGGGTTTTAGCTAAATGGTACTTAAAGAACTTAAAAATACTGGTAATACTTGTTTCTGGAAATGCCCTTTAATTTCCCAAACATAAGGTTCTTTGCATGTATTTAGGAGTTTTTACAGGTAACATGATCAAAAACACTCAAAATACGTGTTTTTGGTAATGTTATTCTCTTTCTCCATAAAGGGTGTTTTCCAATCGTTTTAGCGTTTTGGAATATAGGGAGCTCAAAAACACTTAAAAGCAAGTTGTTAGTAAAAGTTAGCTTTATTCCCATGTAATGTGATTGCCCTGCTTTTTGGTGCTTTATTGCCTATCATGCTAAAAAAAAAAAAAAACATTTAAAAGACACTTTTCAGGTAATGTCATTTTTTTTCCCACATATAGCTACTTTCACATAAAATTTGGGGTTTTGGTAACTAAGAATGTGAAAAACACTCAAAATACACGCATTTGGTAAGGTTGTTCTGTTTCTCAATTTAGAGTGGTATTCAGGAGTTTCAGCATTTTGGTATCTAAGAAACTTCTCCATATATATGAGTTTTTGCGTTTTTTGCCTTGTGATTCTTGAGAATCTATAAAACACTCATTATACACGTTTCTCGTAATGTCCTTTTGTTAACCAATAGAGAAAGAGAAAAAACCACAAAAGACAGGTTTTTCGTAAAGTCGTTTAATTTCCCCATATAGTTGGCTTTGCATGTACTTCATGGTTTGGTACATAACAGTCCGAAAAAAAAGCTAAAATTAACTTTTTCGATAATGTTCTTTTTGCACATAATTTCCCTGAATTTTGCCAGAATTTTGGTATCTCAGTACCTATGAAGAGGAAGAACAAAAAAAAAAAAAGAATCATATTTTTTAATTATTTCTTTATTTTTTTCTCTATAAAGAGGTTTTAGCTTTTTGGAACTTAAAAACACATAATACACGTTTTTCATAATGTCCTTTCGTTTTATCAGACATAGGGTTCTTTGCATGTATTTAAGCGTTTTTAGAGGTAACATGATCAAAAACACTCAAAATAAATGTTTTTGGTAATGTTAATCTCTTTCTCCATAAAGGGTGTTTTGCATATGTTTTAGCGTTTTGGTATATAAGGAGATAAAAAAAAACACTTAAAAGTTGGTTTTATTCCCATGTAATGTGATTGCCCTCCTTTTTAGTGCTTTATTGCCTAACTCTCTCAAAAACCCTCAAAAGATACTTTTCTGGTAATGTCATTTTTTTTCCCACATAAAGCTAGTTTCGCATGCAATTTGGGGTTCTAATAACTATGAATGTGAAAAACACTCAAAATACACGCATTTAGTAATGTTATTCTGTTTCTTAATTAAGAGTGTTATTCAGGAGTTTCAGCATTTTGGTATCTAAGAAACTTCTCCATATACACTAGTTTTTGCGTTTTTTGCTTCGTGGTTCTTGTGAAATTATAAAATACTCATTATACACGTTTCTCGTAATGTCTTTTTATTTCCCAATATAGAGTGCTTTGCATCCATTTTCACGTTTTTTTGTTTTTTGTTGGTCACAAGCTCAAAAATACTTAAAATATACCTTTTTGGTAATCATATTCTATTTCTTCATATTGGTCTGTTTGCATCCGTTTTAGCTTTTTTTACGTAAAACACTGAAAAGACACGTTTTCAGTAATTTTGTTTTGGATTCCCATATAGAGTGACTGCCATATTATTTATCGTTTTGGTGCCTAATATGCTGAAAAACAATCAAAAGACAGTTTGTAAAGTCGTTTAATTTCACCATATAGATGGCTTTGCATGCACTATAGGGTTTCGTACATAACAGTCCGAAAAAAAAGCTAAAATTAACTTTTTCGATAATGTTCTTTTATCCACATAATTTCCCTGAATTTTAACAGAATTTTGGCATCTTGGTACCTCTGAAGATAAATAACAAAAAAAAAAAAAAAAAAAAATTTTCTTTTCTTTTATTTATTTATTTTTATTTATTGTTTTTTTTTTTTTTTTGTTTCTTCTTAAAGAGTGTTATTTGTGGGTTTTAGCTTTTTGGTATTTAAGTAACTTAAAAACACTTATAATACATGTTTCTCGTAATGTCCTTTCGTTTCCCAAACATAGGATTCTTTGCATGTATTTAAGCGTTTTTATAGGTAACATGATCAAAAACACTCAAGATACATGTTTTTTGTAATGTTTTTGTTGTTCTCCATAAAGGATTTTTTGCATTCGTTTTACCGTTTTGGTATGTAATGAGCTCAAAAATATTTAACGGCAAGTTCTTGGTAAAAGTTTTTTTTATTCACATGTAATGTGATTGCCCTTCTTTTAAGTACTTTATTGCCTAACACGCTCATAAACACTGAAAAAAATTTTTTCTGGCAATATAATTTTTTCCCCACATAAACCTAGTTTCGCATGCAATTTCGTGTTTTGGTGACAAAGAATGTGAATAACACTCAAAATACACGCATTTGGTAAGGTTGTTCTGTATCTCAATCAAGAGTGTTATTCTTGAGTTTCAGCATTTTGGTATCTAAGAAACTTTTGCCTTGTGGTTGTTGTGAAACTATAAAACACTCATTATACAGGTTTCTCGTAATGTCCTTTTGTTTCCCAATATAGAGTGCTTTGCATCCATTTTCGCGTTTTTTGTAGGTAACAGGCTCAAAAACACTCAAAATACTCGTATACCTTTTTGGCAATGTTATTCTATTTCTTCATATTGGTTTGTTTGCATCCGTTTTAGCGTGTTTCTACGTAAAACACTGAAAAGACAAGTGTTAAGTTATTTTGTTTTGGATTCCCATATAGAGTGACTTCCATATTATTTATTGTTTTGGTGCCTAACATGCTGAAAAATACTCAAAAGACAGGTTTCTGATAAAGTCGTTTAATTTCCTATAGAGGTGGCTTTGCATGCAATTTAGGTTTTGGTACATAACTGTCCGAAAAAAAAGCAAAAATTAACTTTTTTTGATAATGTTCTTTTTTCCATATAATTTCCCTGAATTTTGCCAGAATTTTGGCATCTCGGTACCTATGAAGAATAAAAAAAAAGGAAAATTCTTTTTTTTTTCTATAAAGAGTGTTATTTGTAGATTTTAGCTTTTTGGTGCTTAAGGAATTTAATAATATTCATAATACACGTTTCACGTAATGTCCTTTCGTTTCCCAAACATAGGGTTCTTTCCATGTATTTAAGCGTTTTTATAGGTAACATGATCAAAAACACTCAAAATACATGTTTTTGGTAATGTTATTCCGTTTCTTCATAAAGGGTGTTTTGCATGCGTTTTAGTGTGTTGGTATGTTAGGAGCTCAAAAACACTTAAAGGCAAGTTCTTGGTAAAAGTTGGTTTTATTCCCATGTAATGTGATTGCCTTGCTTTTTAGTGCTTTATTGCCTAACACGCTCAAAAACACTCAAAAGACATTTTTCTGGAAATGTCTTTTTTTTCTTTCCACATAAAGCTAGTTTCGTATGCAATTTGGGGTTTTGGTAACCAAGAATGTGAAAACACTCAAAATACACGCATTTGGTAAGGTTGTTCTGTTTCTCAATTAAGAGTGTTATTCATGAGTTTCAGGGTTTTGGTATCTAAGAATCTCAAAAACACTTATAATGCACGTTTCTCGTAATGTCCCTTTTTTTCCTCATTTAGGGTGCTTTGCATGCACCCTAAATTTACTAACAACACTACTAATTCTACTATCCAAGTCATTGACATATATTACAAACAACATCGGCCCTAATACTAATAATCCCTTTGTCACCCCACTAATTACTTGACCCCACTCGGATTTAGAGCCGTTTATTACAACACTCTGTCGCCTGCCGCTTGGCCATGACCTTATCCAGATTACTTATAACCTTTTTTCAATTCTTAAATACTGTGGAATATATTTCATCTGGTCCTGGTGACTTGAACTTTTCAGCTTATCTATCTCCTGTTCCACTATCTCTTTAGTTATGGTAATATCTGTCAGCTTCTCATTTTCTTCTACTCTAAATATCTTGTCACTATTCGGCAAATCCTGCATGTTTTCCTGGGCAAAGACAGTTAAAAAATACTCGTTCACAATTTTACTAATCTCCTCCCAACAACTAAGCAGGTCCCATTCTGCTGTCTTTAAGGAACTATTGTTTCTCTATTCTTCGTCTTATATGCCTGATAAAATCCCTTGGGGTCCATCTTCGCTTGGCTGGCTACCTTTAATTCATAACTATTTTTAGCTTTCCTTGTTAAACTCCTGACTTTTCTAATTCATTATATTATGGCCTTAAAACCACTTTCCCTGTCTTTAATCTCATATATACTTCTCTTTCGCCCTATGTAATGTTTTAACCTCTGTCATCCATTTATGATAATTTTTCTGCGATCTTATTCTTGTGTAAGGGATATTCCCTAACTGTCCTGAATGTAATTTATCAACGAAATATTTATTTCGCTTCTCTATAAAGGGTGTTTTGCTTGAGTTTTAGCGTTTCTGTACATAAGAACCTTTAAAACACGTTTTTAGTAATGTTATTTTGTATTCCTTTATGGAGGGCTTTCCATGCTTTTCAGCGTTTTGGTGTCTAACACGTTGAAAAACACTCAAAAGACACGTTGATGAAAATGTCGTTTCGTTTCCCGATAAAGGGGGCTTCCAATGCATTTTGTCTTTTGGTACTTAACAATATGAAAAAAAAAGTTTAAGTAAAAGTTTTCGGTTGAGTTATTTTTCCATATAAAGTTCTAATCATGTGTTTTTTGAGTCTGGGTACCTAGAAAGCTCAAAATCTCTCATAATACACTTTTCTCGTAATGTCCTTTCTTTTCTCCATGAAGGATGCTTTGCGTATAATTTGGCACTTTTATACTTAACAAGCACAAAAACAATCAAAATACAAGTTTTTGGTAATGCTAATTTGTTTCTCCGTAAAGGTTGTTTTGCATGCTTTTCTGCGATTTCGGATGTAAGAAGGTGAAAAACACTCTAATGATACTTTCTTGGTAATGTTATTTTATATTGCCAAATAGGGTGCTTTCAATGCTTTTTAGCATTTTGATTCCTAACACTCAAAAGACACGTTTCCTGTAATATAGTTTTGCTTCTTCATATAGGGATCTGCATGCATTATGATGTTTTGCTACATAATGTGAAAAACGCTCAAAATAAAGATTTTAGGTAATGTTGTTCTTTTTCTCTATATAGGGTGCTATTCATCCTTTTTAGCGTTTTGGTACTTAGGAAGCTTACTTAGGAAGCTCAGAAACACAAATAAAACTTGTTTCTCCAAACGTCTTTCCATTTCCCCATAAAGATTGCTTTGTATGTATTTTGACGTTTTGGTACATAAAAAGGAAAAAA
Organism: Scylla paramamosain; assembly: GCF_035594125.1. NCBI lineage: Eukaryota > Metazoa > Arthropoda > Malacostraca > Decapoda > Portunidae > Scylla > Scylla paramamosain. The sequence continues at coordinate 4,956,447 of NC_087199.1, forward strand.
AAAAAAACACGTTTTTGGTGATGTTCTGTTTCTCTATTAAGAGATATATAATATATTTAATTTTCATTCAGGCGGTTTAGTGTTTGGTACCTAAGAGACTCAAAACTCTGATAATACACGTTTCTCGTAATGTCCTATCGTTTCCTCATACAGGGTGCTTTAAATGCATTTTTAGGATGATGTACGTAACAGACTCAAAAAGACTCAAAATACACGTTTTTGGTAAGGTTTTTTTCTGTTTGGTAAGATTATTCGTGTTTGTTGCACGCGTTTTAACGTTTTGGTACGTAAAAAGTTTAAAACACTTAAAAGACATGCATTTTGCATTTCTATATAAGGTGCTTTCCATGCTATTTAGAGTTTTCGTGCCTAACACGCGGAAAAACACATAAAAACACATTTCTTACATTGTTGTTTAATTTTCTCGTATAGCGAGCAAGCATTATGGTGTTTTGCTACCTGACAATGTGAAAAACATTCAAATTACACGATTTTGGTAATGTTTTTTTCTTTCTCCATTTTTGCGTTTTGGTACCTGAGAAGCTACAAAAAAAAAAAAAAAACTCATAATACACGTTTTTTGTCATGTCCTTTCGTTTCCTCATATAGGCTGTTTTTGGTGGTTTGGTACCTAACAGGGTGTTTGCATGTATTTTGACATTTTAGTTCGTAAGAACCTAAAAAAAACACTCTAAAGACACGTTTTAGTAAAGTTCTTTTGTATTCTCCTATGGGGTGATTTCGTTGCTTCTTACTGATTTGGTGCCTAACACGCCCAAAAAATAACAAAAGACAAGTTTGTAGTGATTTCGTTTCGTTTCTTCATATAGGTTGCTTTACATGCATGTTGGCGTTTTGGTAATTATCAATGTAAAAAAATACCCGTTTTTGGTAAGTTTGTTCTTTTTCTTCAGAGCACTATTGAAGTACTGATTTGGTACTTAAGAAAGTAATAAAAAATAAAAAAAACGTTTCTCGTAATGTCCTTTTTATTTCCATATGCAGGGTGATTTGTTTGATGACAGGCGATTTTGTACATAATAAGCTCAAAAAAAAAAAAAAAAAAAAAAAATACACGTTTTTGGTTAATGTATTTTGTTTCTCTATATATGGTATTTTCATACGTTTTTAAAGTCGTTTCATATATCTATATATGGATCTTTGCATGAATTTTGGCTTTTTGGTAACTAACAATGTGATAACACTCAAAATGCACGCTTTTTTTTTTTTGGCAGTATTGTTCTGTTTCTCCATATAGAGTGTTTTCATGCGTTTTACCCTTTTGATACTAAGAAAATCAAAAACACTCATAATACACGTTTCTCGTAATGTCTTTTAATTTTTCCCATATAGGGTATTTCCTATTCATTTAGGCGTTTTTTTACGTAACAATCTTACAAAAGACTCAAAATACTTGTTTTGTATGCGTTTTAGTGTTTTCGTATGTAAGGAGCTTAAAAACACTTAAAGGCAAGTTATTGGAAAAGATGGTTTTATTCCCATGTAATGTGATTGCCCTGCTTTTTAGTGCTTTATTGCCTAACACGCTCAAAAAAAAAACTCAAAAGACACTTTTCTGGTAATATTTTTTTTTTCACACATAAAGCTAGTTTCGCATGCAATTTGGGGTTTTGGTAAGTAAGAATGTTAAAAAGATTCAAAATACACCCATTTGGTAAAGTTGTTCTGTTTCTCAATTGAGTGTTATTCATGAATTTCAGCATTTTGGTATAAAAGAAACATCTCCATATACACGAGTTTTTGCGTGTTTTGCCTTGTGGTTCTTGTGAAACTATAAAACACTCATTATACACGTTTCTCGTAATGTCCTTTTCTTTCCCAATATAGAGTGCTTTGCAACTATTTTCGCGTTTTCTGTAGGTAACAAGATCAAAAACACTCAAAATATAACTTTTTACTAATATTATTGTATTTCTTCATATTGTTTGGTTTGCATCCGTTTTAATGTTTTTCTAAGTAAAACACTAAAAGACACGTTTTCAGTAATTTTGTTTTGGATTCCCATATAGAGTGACTTCCATATTATTTATCGTTTTGGTACCTAACTTGCTGAAAAACAATGAAAAGACAGGTATCAGGTAAAGTCCTTTAATTTCCTCATATAGGTGGCTTTAGGGTTTGGTACATAACAGTCCGAAAAAAAAGAAGCTAAAATTAACTTTTTTCATAATGTTATTTTTTCACATAATTTCCCTGACTTTTGCCAGAATTTTGGCATCTCGGTACCTATGAAGATAAATAACAAAAAAAAAATATCCTAGTTTTTATTTATTTATTTATTTTCTCTATAAAGAGTATTATTTGTGGGTTTTAACTCTTTTCGTACTTATGGAACTTAAAAACACTCATAATACACGTTTCTCGTAATGTCCTTTCGTTTCCCAAACATAGATTTCTTTGCATGCATTTAAGCGTTTTTATTGGTAACAAGCTCAAAAACGTAACAGAGCTCAAAACATTTATTGGTAACAAGCTCAAAAACGTACGTAACAGATCAAAAACACTGAAAATTAATGTTTTTCGTAATGTTATTTTGTTTCTCCATAAAGGGTGTTTTGCATGCATTTTAGTGTTTTGGTATATAAGGAGCTGAAAAACACTTAAAGACAAGTTCTTGGTAAATGTTGGTTTTATTTCCATGTAATGTCATTGCCCTGCTTTTTTGTGCTTTATTGCCTAACACGCTCAAAAACACTCAAAAAACACTTTTTTTCTGGTAATGTCATTTATTTCCCACATAAAGCTAGTTTCGCATGTAATTTCGGGTTTTGGTAACTAAGAATGTGAAAAAAAACTAAAAAAACACGCATTTGGTAAGGTTGTTCTGTTTCTCAATTAAGAGTGTTACTCATGAATTTCAGCGTTTTGGTATCTTAGAAACATCTCCATATACACGAGTTTTTGCTTTTTTTTTCCCTTGTGGTTCTTGTGAAACTATAAAACACATTATAAACGTTTCTCGTAATGTCCTTTTGTTTCCCAATATAGAGAGATTTGCATCCATTTTCGCTCAAAAACAAAAAATAATACCTTTTTTGGTAATATTATTCTATTTCATGATATTGGTTGATTTGCATTCGTTTTAGCGTTTTTCTACGTAAAACACTGAAAAGACACGTTTTCAGCAATTTTGCTTTGGATTTCCATACAGAGTGACTTCCATATTATTTATTGTTTTGGTGCCTAACATACTGAAAAACAGGCAAAAGACAGGTTTCAGGTAAAGTCGTTTAATTTCCCAATATAGGTGGCTCTACATGCAGTTTAGGGTTTGGTACATAAGTCTGAAAAAAAAAGCTAAAATTAACTTTTTTTATTTTTTTTTTCACATATATTCCTTGAATTTTGCCAGAATTTTGGCATCTCGGTACCTATGAAGACTAATAACAAAAAAAATAATAATATTTTTTCATTTATTTATTTATTTTTGGTACTTAAGGAACGTATAAACACTCATAATACTCGTTTCTCGTAATGTCCTTTTGTTTCCTAAAGATAAGGTTCTTTGCATGTATTTAAGCATTTTTATAGGTAACATGATCAAAAACACTCAAAATATACCTTTTTCGTAATGTTATTCTATTTCTTCATATTGGTTGGTTTCCATCCGTTTTAGCGTTTTTCTACGTAAAACACAGAAAAGACACGTTTTCAGTCATTTTGTTTTTGATTCCCATATAGAGTGACTTCCATGTTATTTATCGTTTTGGTGCCTAACATGCTGAAAAAAAACACTCAAAAGACAGGTTTCTTGTAAAGTCGTTTAATTTCCCCATATAGGTAGCTTTGCATACACTTTAGGGTTTGGTACATAACAGTCCGAAAAAAAGCTAAAATTAACCTTTTTCATAAAGGGAAATGAAATTTAATTCGTATTTAGGTACCTAAGAAGCTCTAAAACACTCAAATTACTCGTTTCTCGTAATATCTTTTCGGTTCATTATATAGGATACTTTGCATCCATTTTGACGTTTTTCTATGTAACAAGCTCAAAAACTCTAAACACACGTTTTTTGATAAAGTTGTTCTGTTCCCAATAAAGGGTATTTTACATGCGTTTTAGCGTTTTGGTACATAACTAGCTCAAAAACACTCAAAATACACGTTTTTGGTTAAGTCGTTTTGTTTTTCCATATTTGGTGCTTTGCATTCTTTTAGTCTTTTGGTGCTCAACACGTTCATAAACACTGAAAAGATACGTTCCTTTAACAATGTTAAAAACGCTTAAAAACATGTTTTTGATAATGTTGTTCTGTTTCTCCATGAAGAGTGCTGTTCACAAGCATTAGCGTTTTGGTACCTAAGAAACTAAAAAAAAAAAAAAAAAAAAAAAACAATGCACATTTCTCAAAATATACTTTCTTTTTTCCATATATGGTGCTTTGCAATCATTTTGGCGTTTTTTTTTTAGATAACAAGCTAAAAAGACTCAAAATTCACGTTATTGTGTTTCTCCACAAATTTTGTATGCGTTTTAACGTTTTGGTACGTAAGAAGCTCAAAAACACTCAAAAGACACTTTCTTGGTGATGTTTTTATTCCCATATAGGGTTATTCCCCTGCTATCTGGCGGTTTGGTGCCTACCACTCTCAAAAACATTCAAAACACATCTTTTCTCGTAATGTCCTTTCGTTTCCGCACATAGGAGCCTTATGGTCCTATAATAATACACGTGTCTCGTAATGTCCTTTTGTTTCTCCATATAGAGTGCTTTCCATGCATTCTGGCGTTTTTGTATGGAAAAGAAAAAAAATTTTTTTTTTTTTTTAATGTTATTCTCTTCTCTATAAAGGGTGTTTTACATGCGTTTTAAGGATTTTGAAAATATTCAAAAGACACGTTTTTGGTGATGTTGTTTTGTATTCCCATATCCGGTGTTTTGAATGCTATTTAGCGTTTTGTTGCTTAACACGCTGAAAATCACGCAAAAGACGTTTCTGGAATTATACTTTCATTTCCCTATATAGGGAATTTTGCATCCATTTTGGCGTTTTGGTACCTAACACCGTAAAGAATATTTTAATTACACGTTTTTGGTAAAGTCATTTTTCTCCATAGAACGCTATTTATGCGTATTAGCGTTTTGGTACCTAAGAAGCTCTAAAACACTTATAATACACGTTTTTCGTAATGTCCTTTGGTTTCGCCATATAGGGTGCTATGCATGCATTTTTAGTGTTTCGTTACATAACATGGTAAAAAACACTCAAAAACCACGTTTTTGGTAATGTTATTATGTTTCTCCATTAAGAGTGCTATTCAGTTGATTTAATGTTTTGTACTTTAAGAAACTCACTCATAATACACGTTTCTCGTAATTTCCTTTCGTAATTTCGTAATTTCGTAATATCCTTTCCTTTTCGTTTCCCCTTTGCATGTTTTTTGGTGTTTTTGTATGTAACAAGCTCAAAAACACTCAAAATACACGTTTTTGGTGATGTTATTCTGTTCCTCCACAAAAGGTGTTTTGGATGTGTTTTAGCATTTTTGGAACGTAAGAAGCAAACGCTTAAAAGACACGTTTTTTTGGTGATGTTATGTTGTATTCTCATATAGGATACTTTCCATGCTAATTAGGATGTGTTGAAAAAATACAAAAGACATTTTTCTTGTCATGTCGTTTCATTTACCCCTGTAGAGGAATTTGCAAGCACTTTGGCATTTTATAACCTAACAATGTGAAAAACACTCAAATTACACGTTTTTTTTTTTTTTCGGAATTATGTACTGTTTCTCCAAACAGTGTGCTACTCATGCGTTTTAGCGTTTTCGAGCCTAAGAAGCGCAAAATCACTCATAATACACGTTTCTCGTAATATCTTTTCGTTTCCCCATATAGGATGCTTTTTGCTTGCATTTTGTCGTTTCGGTACCTGAGATGGTTAAACACACACACACACACACACACACACAAAAAAAAAAAAAAAAAAAAAAAAAAGTAATATTCATTTTCTCCATTAAGAGTGCTGTTCACGCTTTGTAGCGTTTTGGTACCTACGAAACTCAAAAACACTCATAATACGTGTTTTTGTAATGTCGTTTTGCTTCATCATATAGGGTGCTTTGGATCCATTTTGGTCTTTTTGTACGTAAGAAGCTGAAAAACACTAGAAATAGCCTTTTTTTTTTTTATTTATGAAATACACGATACTTTATGATGGTTGTTTTGGTACATAAGGTCAAAATACTCTATAGACGTGTTTTTGCTAGGTTTTTTTTTTTATTATTTCCAAATATGGTGCCTTTTTAGTGATTTGGTTTCTAACATAAAAACAACAGAAGAAACGTAATGTCGTTTCTATATTATAATATAATATAATATCTATATTATAATATAGTGGGTTTTAACGTTTTGGTACTTAAGGAACTTAAAAACACACATAATACACGTTTCTCGTTATGTCCTTTCATTTCCCAAACATAAGGTTCTTTGCATGTATTTAACCGTTTTTATAGGTAACATGATAAAAAACACTTAAAACACATGTTTTTGGTAATGTTATTCTGCTTCTATATAAAGGAGTGTTTTACATGCGTTTTAGCGTTTTGGTATGAAAGGAGGTCAAAAACACTTCAAGGCAAATTCTTGGTAAAAGTTGGTTTTATTCCCATGTAATGTGATTGCCCTGCTTTTTATTGCTTTATTGCCTAACACGCTCAAAAATACTCAAAAGACACTTCTGGTAATGTCATTTTTTTCCCACATAAAGCTAGTTTCGCATGCTATTTGGGGTTTTGCTAAGAATGTGAAAAACATTCAAAATACACGCAATTCGTAAGGTTGTTCTTTTTCTCAGTTAAGATTGTTATTCATTATTTTCAGCATTTTGGTATCTAAGAAACTTCTTTATATACACGACTTTTTTTGCGTTTTTCTACGTAAAACACTGAGAAGATACGTTTTCAGTAATTTCGTTTTGGATTCCCATATACAGTGAGTTCCTTATTATTTATCATTTTGGTGCCTAATATGCAGAAAAACACCCAAAGACAGATTTCTGGTAAGGTCGTTTAATTTCCTCATTTAGGAGGCTTTGGATGCACTTTAGGGTTTGGTATATAACAGTCCGAAAAAAAAGCTAAAATTAACTTTTTTATAATATTCTTTTATCATATAATTACACTGAATTTTCTCAGAATTTTGGCATCTCGGTACCTATGAAGGTGAATAACAAAAAAAAAAAAATCCGAATTTTTTATTTTTTTTTATTTATTTATTTTTTCTTAATAAAGAGTGTTATTTGTGGGTTTTAGCTTTTTGGTACTTAAGGAACTTAAAAACACTCATAATACACGTTTCTCGTAATTTCCTCTCGTTTTCCAAAGATTAGGTTCTTTGCGTGTATTTAAGCGTTTTTATAGATAACATGATCAAAAACACTGAAAATAGGTTTTTGGTAATGTTATTCTGTTTCTCCAGACATTATTTTATATATATATATATATATATATATATATATATATATATATATATATATATATATATATATATATATATATATATATATATATATATATATATATATATATATATATATATATATATATATATATATATATATATATATTAATAATAATAAGCTCAGGAACACTTATAATAAACGCTTTTTTTTGTAAAATCTTTTTCCTTCTAAAATACTTTACTTACAATGCATTTTGGTATATTTGTACGTAATATGCTCAAAACATTGAAAAAATAAATGTTGTTGTTAATGTTTATTTGCTCCATAAACTGTGTTTTATAGTGTTTTTTGCTTTTTAGTACGTTAGCTAAAAAAAAAAAAAAAACTCAATAGACACATTTTTCGTAATATTATTTTATATCAATATACAACATATTTGTATGCATTTAAGCGTCTTGGGGCCTAAAAAAAAAAAAAAAACACTGAAAGGACATCTTTTTGGTAATGTAGTTTTGGTTCTCCATAAGAAGTACTTTCTATGTATTTTGGCGTTTTGGTATCTAACATTATGAAAAATACTCAAAATATACTTTTTGGTATGATTTTTTTTTTTTTTTTGTACATATAGAGTTCTATTTATATCTTTTTGCGTTCTGTTACCTAAGAAAAACACGTTTTTATAAAAGTTGTTTTGTTTCCCCATATAGGTTGCTTTTCATGCGTTTTGGTTCCCAAAACTTTTATAAACAATAAAAAGACACGTTTCTGGAAATGTCGTTTATTTCCGACATGTATGGTGCTTTGCATGCATTTTCATGTTTTGGTACCTAACCATGTGAAATACATTGAAAATAAATGTTTTTAATAATGTTATTTTGTTTCTTCACACAGAGTGCTATTCATGCGTTTTAGTGTTTTGGTATTAAGATGCTAAAAAAAAAACACTCATAATACACATCTCCGGTAATGTCCTTTGATTTCCCCATAATTTCATTTATGAACATTTCCCAAATTTTGCGTTTTTTTTTTTTCTACGTGACATTTAAAACACTTGTTTTTCGAGAAGTTATTTTCTTTCTCCATAAAGGGTGTTTCCATGCGCTTTAGCGTTTTGTTATATAATAAGTTGAAAACACTGAAAAGACATGTTTTTTTTTTTTTCGGAAGCTTTTCTGTATTCACATATAAAGTGATTTCCATGATTTTAGCGTTTTGGTGCCTAATACCCTCAAAAAAAAAAAAAAAAAAACGAAAAACACAAAAGACATTTCTTGTAACAATGTTTCGTTTGCCGGTATAATGAGCTTTACATAAATTCTGGCGTTTTGGCACTATTAATGAGAAAAACAATCAAAATACGCGTTTTTGGTAATGTTTTTTATCTTTTTCAATCTAAAATATTATTCATGCGCTTTAGCATTTTGTACCTAAGAAACTTAAAATCTTTTCTAATACACTATTCTCATAATGTCTTTTCGTTTCCCCATATAGAGTACTTTGCATGCATTTTGCCATTTTTCTACATAACAAGCTCAAAAACACTTAAAATACACGTTTCTGGTATAGGTATATGGTCTCTCCATAATTTTTTTTGCATTGGTTTTAGCGTTTTAGTATGTAAGTAGCTCCAAATCACTGAAAAGACACGTTTTTAGTAATATTGGTCTCTTTTCTCATATAAGGTTTTTTCCATGCTTTTTGCCTAACACGCTCATAAACACTGAAAAGACTCGTTTCTGGATTTTTTTTTTCACCATATAGGTTGTTTTCCATGTATTTTGGGATTTGGTACCTAATAATGTGAAATACTCTCAAAATATACATTTTTTTTTGTAATGTTGTTCTGTTTCTCCATATGCAGGTCTGTTCATGTGTTTTAGGGTTTAGGTATCTAAAAAGCTAAAAAAAAAAAAACACTTATAATACGAGTCTATCATAATGACCTTTCTTCTCCTCATAGACGACACTTTGCATGCATTTTGGCGTTTTTTTTTACGTAACAAGCTGAAAATCATTGAAAATACTGCTTTTGGTAATCTTATTATTATTTTTTTTTTTATCCATAAGGGGTGTTATGCAAGCGTTTTAGCGTTTTCGTACGTATGCAGTTGAAAATACCTATAAGGCACATTTTTGTTAATGCTGTTTTCTATTCTCATATAAGATGCTTTTGAATGCTTTTTAGCGTTTTGGTGCTTGCTCACAAACACTCAAGAGACACGATTCTGGAAATTTCGTTCCCTTTTTCTATATGCATTGCATGCATTTTGGTGTTTGGTACCTTACTGTGAAATACTCTTAAAATACACGGTTTTGGTAATGTTTCTTCATGTAGAGTGCTATTCATGTTTTTAGCGTTTTGGAAAATAGGAAGCTCAAAAACCCTCATAATACACGATCCTGGTAATGTCTTTTCTTTTCTGCATTAAGGGTACTTCGCTTGCATTTTGGTATTTCTCTACCTAACAAGTTCAAAATCTCTAAAATTATTGTTTTTGGGAATATCATTTTGTTTCTACATAGAGTACATTTTGCATACGCATTAAAATTTTGTGCGTAAGAAATTTAAAAATGGATGCGTTTATCGTAATGTTGTTTTGTATTCCACACAGAGGGTGATTTCCATGCTTTTTAGCACTTTGGTGCCTAACACGTTCAAACACATTTAAAAGAGACGTTTCTTGTAAGATCGTTTCGTTTACTTGTATTAAAAGCTTTGCAGGCACTTTGGCGTTTTAGTATATAACAAGGTAAAAACACTCAATATACACATTTTTGTTAATGCTGTTCTTTTTCTTCACAGAGTAATATTAACGCGTTTTCGCGTTTTGGTACCTAAGAACCTAAAAAAAAAAAAAAATCACAAAAGTTTGTCGTGATGACTTTCCGTTTCCCCTCATAGAGTACTTTGTATACATTTTGGCATTTTTCTACACAAGTATTAAAAAATTAAACACAAGTATTAAAAATAGATCTGTTTTGGTAATGTTATTCTGTGCCTCTATAAAGGGTGTTTTGCATGCATTTGATCGTTTTGACACGTAATTACCTAAAAGCAATGAAAAGAGACGTTTTTGGTAATGTTGTTTAGTTTTCCCACATAGGCTACTTTTAATGCTTTTTAGCTTTTTGGTAGCTAGCACTCCCATAAACACTCAAAAACATGGTTCTGGAAAAATCGTTTCGTTTTACCAGAGAGGGTGCTTTGCATGCATTTTGCTGTTTTGGTATCTAATAATGTGAAAATCACCCAAAATACACATGTTGATCTGTTTCTCAATATAGAGTATTATTCATGCTCAAAACAATCAAAATACATTCTCTTGTAAAGTTCTTTTTTTTTTCCCCATTTAGTGTACTTGCCATACTTTTTAGAAATTTTCAACGTAAGAACCTCAATAACAGTCAAAATACGTTTTTTTTTTTTCGTAAAGTTATTGTTTCTTTATAAATGGTGTTTTAAATGTGTTTTACCGTTTTGGTAGGTAAATAGCTAAAAAAATAAATAAATATATAACCAAGACACGCTTTTCGTAATGGTGTTTTTTTTTTCATATAGAGTGCTTTCCATGCTTTTTAGAGTTTTGGTGCCTAATACACGCTCTAAAAGACACTCAAAAGACATGTTTCTGGATATGTGGTTTTCATTTCTGCATATAGTGTGCTTTGCATGCATTTTGGCGTTTTGGTACCTAACAACGTGAAAAACACTCAAAATACACGTTTTACGTAATGTTAATCTGTTTTCTATGCGGGTTTAGTACCTAAGAAGCTGAAAAAAAACACTCATGGTACGCTTTTCTAATAATGTTCTTTCGTTACCCATATAGGACATTTTCCATTCATTTTGTCGTTTTTGTACGTAACAAGCTCAAAAATGTCTCAAAACACTTGTTTTTGGTAATGTTATTTTCTTTTTTTTCAATAAAAGATGTTTTCAATGCGTTTTAGCGTTTTGCTAAGTAAGAAACTTAAACCTCTCCCAAAAAAAAAGTTTTTCGTAATTTTGTTTGGTATCCCCATATAAATTTTTTGTGCCTAAAACGCTCATAAACTCTCAAAAGACACGTTTCTAGAAATGTTTATTTTCCCAATATAGGTATCTTTGCATGCATTTTGGAGGTTCGGTAGTTAACAATGTAAAAAAAAAAAAAATTCAAAATACATGTTTTTGGTAATGTGGTTCTGTTTCCCCATATACAGTGCTATTGAAAAGTTTTTCCGTTTTGGTACCTAAGAAGGTCGCAAAAAATCAAAATACATGTTTCTCGAAATGTGCTTTAGCTATTCCACATAGGGCACTTTGCATCCATCTTGGCGTTTATGTACCTAGCAATGTCAATGACACTAATGACGTACGTTTTTGGTAATAATTTTCTATTTCTACATATAGAGCGATATTCAAGTGTTGTAGCGTTTTCTTAGCTAAGAAAGTCATAGACATTTTATATATATATATATATATTTTTTTTTTTCATCATAAAGATTACTTTCAATGCATTTTTGCTGTTTTTGTACCTATCAAGCTCAGTAACACTCATAATACACATTTTTCGTAATACACTTTTTACGTTTCATAATACACTTTATTTCACTTTATTTGCATTTTATTGTTTGGTACGTAAGTTCAGAATCACATAAAAGACTCCTTTATGGTAATATAGTTTTTTATTCCATTATTGGGTGATTTCTATGTATTTTAGCGTTTTGGTGCCTAAAACACACAATAAAAATAAAGTAAAGACATGTTTTTAGCAATATCGTTCCGTTCTCTTATATAAAGTGTTCTGCGTGCATTTTGGCGTTTTGGCACCAATAAATGTGAAAAAAAAGATAAAAATTTACTTTTTTTGGTAATGTTCTTTTTCTCAATATAGTTATTTTCTCGTTTCTGCGTTTTGCTGCATAAGAATCTCAAAAACACCCATAATACATGTTTATTTATTTATTTATTTTTTTTTTTTTATTATATAAGGCTATTTTATCTATTTTGACGTTTCTGTACATTTTAAGTTCTGAAATACCTAATATGCACATTTATGTAATGTTTCTTTTTTTCTGCTTCTGCATAAAATGGTGTTTTTAATTATTTTTAGCATTTTGGTAAATAAAAAGCTCCTAAACACTCAAAATAAACGTTTTCTATTCCAATATCAGGTGCTTTCCATGCATATTAGCGTTTTGGAGCCCAAAACGCCCAAAAACACTAAAAAGACCCGTTTCTTGTAATGTTTCGTTTCCCAATATATATATATACGAGTATATATATATATATATATATATATATATATATATATATATATATATATATATATATATATATATATATATATATATATATATATATATATATATATATATATATATATTAGGAAATGAAACTTTACAAGAAACGGGTATTTTTTGTGTTTTTGAGCGTTTTGTTACCCAACACTGTGAAAACATAAAAAATCCACGTGTTTGCTAATGCTACTTTCTTAAGTTATAGTGAATAAATGTTTGTGTTAGTTGATGAAAGGTGTTTTCCATGCGTTTTCACTTTTTTTGATATTAAAGCGTAAAGACACCCAAAAGACATGTTTTTGGTAACGTTGTTTTGTATTCCCATATAGCGATATTTTCATGTTTTTTTTTTTGTGCCAAAAGCGATGAAAACACTGAAAAGGCACTTTTCTTGTAATATCGTTTCTTTTTCTATGCATCCATTTTGGTGTTTTGGTACCTAACAATGTGAAAACACTCAAAAGACACGTTTTTGATAGTGTTGTTCTGTTTATACATAGAGAGTGCTATTCACGCGTTTTAGAGTTTAGAGCTATTAACCTAGGGTTAATAACACTCATAATAAATGTTTATGGTAATTAGGGTTTGTTTCACCACATCGGGTATTTTGCATGCTTTTTGTCGTTTTTTCTACATAAAAAACTCAAAATTACTCAAAATGCACATTTTTGGTAATTTTATTCTATTTGTTCATAAAGGATGTTTTTCATGCGTTTTAACGTTTAAATAGGAAAGAAGGTAAAAAAAAAACAATATACGCGTTTTTGGTAATGTTATATCTTTTAAATATATAGTGTTTTTTGTGCATTCTTTTCGTTTTGGTACCTAACATTGTGAAAAACACTCAAATTACTCGCTTTTAGTAATATTTTTTTTTCAGTTTCTCCATATAGAGTGCTATTCACTCTTTGTTTCATGCCTTTGATACGTAAGAAGCTGAAAATCACTCAAAACACGTTTATCGTTATGTCTTTTAATTTCCCCACATAAGGTACTTTGCATGCATTTCAGCATTTTTATACGCAACAAGCTCAAAAACACTCAAAATATTTCTTTTTGGTTATGTTATTTTATTTCTCCATGGTGGGTGTTTTGTAGGCTTTTTAGCATTTAAAGCATTTAGCTTTAAGTAGCTCAAAACACTCAAAAGACACATTTTTTTTTTGTAGTGTTGTTTTGTTTCCCCATATTTTACCGTTTTAGGACCTAACACGCACTTGCACATTCAAAAGACACAGCATAATACCCATTTCTTCTAACGTCTTTTCGTTTCCTTATATAGAAGCACGTTTTTGACGAAACACTCAAAATGAGTGTTTCAGTAATGTTTCTTGCTGTTTCTCCATAAAAGAGACGTTTTTAGGTAATGTTCTTTTGTTTCCCCACATTAGGTGCTTATCATAGTTTTCAGTGTTTTGGTGCCTAGTACGCTCATAAACACGAAAAAGACAAATTCCTGGAGATCTCGTTTCCTTTCCACAAATACGGTGGTTTGCTTGTACTCTTATGTTTTTGCACTTAGCATTGCGGAATTCACAAAAAAAATACAAGTTTTTAGTAATATTCTGTTTCTCCATATAAAGATTTATTCATGAATTTTAGGGTTTTGGTAATAAAGCAGCTCAAAAAAACAGTTTCTTGTAATGTGTTTTCGTTTACGCTTATAGGGTACTCTTTATGCATTTTGGCGTTTTTTTTACGTAACAAGCTGTAAACAATAAAATGTTTGTTTTTGGTAATATCTTTCTGTTTCTGCATAAACGTTTTATTTTCAGGCGTTTTAACGTTTTCTTACATAGTTTTCTTACATAATAAAATGATATTACCAGAAATGTACATGATAAGTGCTTATAAGATTCTTAGGTACTAAAACCCTGAAACACGTGAAAAAAAAAACACTAGGTGATGAAAAAATAAAACATTACCAAAAACGTGTTTTGAGTGTTTTTCACCTTGTTAGGTATCAATACGCTAAAATGTATACAAATCAAGTGATTTGAAGAAACAGAACAATATTACCAAAACCATGTATTGTATGTGTGACCTAACTAGGTACCAAAACGCCAAAATTCATGAAAACCACTCTTTATGGGGAATCGAATCATTATGAGAAACATGCATAATGAGTTTTTTTTTTTTCTGAGCCTGTTATGTACTAAAACGGAAAAACGCGTAAATGATACTCTATGTAGAAAAATAAAATAAAAATAATAATTAATAAAACACATGCTTAGGTACCAAAATACTAAAATGCATGCATAGCGCTCTCTCTGGTGTAATAAAACTATATTACAAGAAACGTATCTTATAATTATTTTTGTGCTTGTTAGACAACTAAACGCGAAAAAGCATGGAAAGCCCGCTATATTGGAAAACAAAACATTATCAAAAACGTTCCTTTTCAGTGTTCTTAAGGTACTTACCTACCAAAACGCTAAAACGAATGCAAAACACATTAATTGAGACGGAGTAGCATTACCAAAAACAAGCATTTTGAGTATTTATGAGCTCGTTACGTACAAAAACGCTAAAATGCATGCAAATTACCCTATATGGAAAAGCGATAGAACATTAGGAGAAACATGTATAAGGAGTGTTTTCGAGCTTCTTAGGTAGCAAAACGTAAGAATGCGTTGAATAACAGTATGTTGAGAATCAGAACAGAGTAACATTACAGAGTAACATTACCAATAACGTGTATTTTCAGTGTTTTTTCTTACATTGTTAAGTACCGAAACACTAAAATGCATACGAGGTATACAAGGAAATGTGTATTTTTATTATTTTGTAGCGTTTTAGGCACCAAAACAATAAAAATGCTTGGAAGTACCATATTTTTTTATTACAGAACAACATTATCAAAAAGGTGTCTTCTGTGTGTTTTTTTGAGCTTCTGACATACCAAAACGCTAAAACTCATTCAAAATACTCATTATTAAGAAAAAGAATTACCAAAAATGTGTGTTATGAGTGTTATTGAACTTTTTAGGTACATAAACGCCAAAATGCATGCATTTTACCTTATATGGTGAAATATAACGATATTACCACATACATGTATTATGAATGTTGTACCAAACTCTGGTAGGTACAGGGTACGAGAAAGATTTAGGAGTTATAGTTAGCTCTGAACTCCGTCTAGGGAAACAATGCATAGAAACCAGAAACAAGGCAAATAGGGTACTAGGAGTAATTTTTAGGAGTGTTAAAAGTAGAAGGCCGGAATTAATATTAAAGTTATACTTGGCGCTGGTCAGACTTCATCTAGACTACGCAATGCATTTCTGGTCCCCACATTACAGGAAAGATATAGGTCTATTAGAATCAGTACAGAGGAGAATGACTAAAAGGATACAGGGGATGAGGAGTATTCCTTACGAGGCGAGGTTGAAGCTGTTAAATTTACATTCTTGTTTCGGTACTTAACAATGTAAGAAAAAACACTGAAAATACACGTTATTGGTAATGTTACTCTGTAATGTTACTCTGTTCTGATTCTCAACATACTGTTATTCAACGCATTCTTACGTTTTGCTACCTAAGAAGCTCGAAAACACTCCTTATACATGTTTCTCCTAATGTTCTATCGCTTTTCCATATAGGGTAATTTGCATGCATTTTAGCGTTTTTGTACGTAACGAGCTCATAAATACTCAAAATGCTTGTTTTTGGTAATGTTACTCTGTCTCAATTAATGTGCTTTGCATTCGTTTTAGCGTTTTGGTAGGTAAGTACCTTAAGAACACTGAAAAGGAACGTTTTTGATAATGTTGTTTTGTTTTCCAATATAGCGTGCTTTCCATGCTTTTTTCGCGTTTAGTTGTCTAACAAGCACAAAAATAATTATAAGATAGGTTTCTTGTAATATAGTTTTATTTCACCGGAGAGAGCGCCATCCATGCATTTTAGTATTTTGGTACCTAACCATGTGTTTTTTTTTTTTTTTTTTTTAAATAGAGTATCATTTACTCGTTTTTTTATGTTTTAGTACATAACAGGCTCAGAAAAAAAAAGAAACTCATTATGCATATTTCTCATAATGATTCGATTCCCCATAAAGAGTGGTTTTCATGAATTTTGGCGTTTTGGTACCTAGTTAGGTCACACATACAATACATGGT
This sequence comes from Scylla paramamosain, assembly GCF_035594125.1. Classification (NCBI taxonomy): domain Eukaryota; kingdom Metazoa; phylum Arthropoda; class Malacostraca; order Decapoda; family Portunidae; genus Scylla; species Scylla paramamosain. Next base: position 4,973,276 of record NC_087199.1, read on the forward strand.
TTTGGTAATATTGTTCTGTTTCTTCAAATCACTTGATTTGTATACATTTTGGCGTATTGATACCTAACAATGTGAAAAACACTCAAAACACGTTTTTGGTAATGTTTTATTTTTTCAACACCTAGTGTTTTTTTTTTTCACGTGTTTCAGGGTTTTAGTACCTAAACTTATAAGCACTTATTATGTACGTTTCTGGTAATATCATTTTATTATGTAAGAAAACTATGTAAGAAAACGTTAAAACGCCTGAAAATAAAACGTTTATGCAGAAACAGAAAGATATTACCAAAAACAAACATTTTTATTGTTTACAGCTTGTTACGTAAAAAAAAACGCCAAAATGCATAAAGAGTACCCTATAAGCGTAAACGAAAACACATTACAAGAAACTGTTTTTTTTGAGCTGCTTTATTACCAAAACCCTAAATTTCATGAATAAATCTTTATATGGAGAAACAGAATATTACCAAAAACTTGTATTTTTTTGTGAATTCCGCAATGCTAAGTGCAAAAACACAAGAGTACAAGCAAACCACCGTATTTGTGGAAAGGAAACGAGATCTCCAGGAATTTGTCTTTTTCGTGTTTATGAGCGTACTAGGCACCAAAACACTGAAAACTATGATAAGCACCCAATGTGGGGAAACAAAAGAACATTACCTAAAACGTCTCTTTTATGGAGAAACAGAAAGAAACATTACTGAAACACTCATTTTGAGTGTTTCGTCAAAAACGTGCTTCTATATAAGGAAACGAAAAGACTTTAGAAGAAATGGGTATTATGAGTGTTTTTTAACTTATTAAAAATAATATTAAAAAAAAAATATTAAAACACGAAAACACATGAGTAACACTCTATATGTAGAAAAAAAAAGTGTTGTGCACCAAAATACTGAGAAGCATGAAAACACCCTATATAGGAAAAAAAATACAAAAAAAGTGTCTTTTGAGTGTTTCTTGAAAGCCTTACATTCGAAAATGCTAAAACGCGTGTAAAACGCCCTTTATGAAAAAAAAATATATATATATATATATATATATATATATATATATATATATATATATATATATATATATATATATATATATATATATATATATATATATATATATATATATATATATATATATATATATATTATTACTTTTGAGATTTTTACATAGATAAACGCCAAAATGCATAGAAAGTACCCTAGATGGAACAACGAAAATACATAACGAGAAACGTGCAGTAAAAGTGTTTTATGGCTTCTTAGGTATCAAAATGATAAAACGCATGAATAACACTCTATAATAAAAAAGAAAATAAAAAAAAGAAAAAAAGTGTGTACTTTTAGTGTTTTTCTCACTAATTGGTACTAAAAATGCCAAAATGCCTGCAACGCCTCCTATATGGGGAAACAAAACAACATTACCAGATATGCGTCTTTTGATTGTTTATGAGCGTGTTAGGAGTCTAAAAGCTATAAAATATGGAGTTCAACCTATATGGGAATACAAAACGATATTAACTACAACATATCTTTTGGGTGTTTTTAACTTCATTTGTACAAAAAACGCTAAAACGCATATAAAACACACTATATAGAAACAGAATAGTGTTATCAAAAAGAACAATTTTCGAATGTTTTTTTTTAGTTTTGTTACGTAGAAAAAAAACTATATAATGAAACGAAAAAAAAAAGAAATTAATTATGAGAAACGTGTATCAAGAGTTTTGAGCTTTTACGGTACTAAAACCCAAAAACATTTTATTACCAACCTATTTAAAGAAGCAAAAGAATATTAAGAAAAGGTGTAATTCACATTGTTAAGTACCAAAAGGCTAAAGTGCATGCATAACAACCTTTATCTGGAAAAAAAAAAAAAAGACATTTCAGTATACGTGTCCTTTGAATGTGCAAGTGCGTGTTCGGTCCCAAAACGGTAAAATATGGGGAAACAAAACAACACTACAAAAAAAAAAAACATGTGTCTTTTGAGTGTTTTGAGCTACTTATCAAAATGCTAAAAAGCCTACAAAACACCCACCATGGAGAAATAAAATAACATAACCAAAAAGAAATATTTTGTGTTTTTGAGCTTGTTGCGTATAAAAATGCTGAAATGCATGCAAAGTACCTTACGTGGGGAAATTAAAAGACAACGATAAACGTGTTTTGAGTGATTTTCAGCTTCTTACGTATCAAAGGCATGAAAAAAAAAGTGAATAGCACTCTATATGGAGAAACTGAAAAATATTACTAAAAGCGAGTATTTTGAGTGTTTTTCACAATGTTACGTACCAAAACGAAAAGAATGCACAAAAAACACTCTATATGTAAAAGACATAACATTACCAAAAACGTGTATATTTTTTTTTTTTTACCTTCTTTCCTATTTAAACGTTAAAACGCATGAAAAACATCCTTTATGAACAAATAGAATAAAATTACCAAAAATGTGCATGCTAAAACACTTGCATAACACATTTTATAGAGAAACAACTATAACAAAAACGTAATTTTCAATGTTTCATTTTTCAGCATATTACGTACAAAACTGCAAATATATATCGAAAGTACACTATATCGAGACACTAAACAATATTACCAGAGACGTGAATATTTGGTGATTTTGAGTTTCTTAGGTACCAAAACGCTGAAACGCATGAATAGCACTCTAAATGGAGAAACAGAATAGCAATAGAAAAATTGGGTATTTTTTTGTTTTCACATCGTTAGATGATAAAATACCAAAATGCATGCAAAGCAACCTCTACGGTGAAATGAAACATTATAGGAAACGTGCCTTATGAGTGTTTTTGTGCATGTTTTACAACAAAACGCAAAAAAAAAGTATCCAAAGCACCCGATATGGGAAAACAAAATAACATTACCAAAAACTTTCATTTTGAGTTTCTTTTGAGGTACTAACAAAAAAAAAACGCTAAAACGCATGCAAAACCCCATTTATTGAGACACAGAGTAACATTATAGAAATCAAGTATTTTGGGTGTTTTTTTACCTTGTTACGTTCATAAACGCCAAAATGCCTGCATACTCGTTATGGGAAAACGAACGGAATTACGAAAAAACGTGTTTTAGGAGTACTTTTAAACTTTTTAGGTACACAAAAGCAAAAATGCGTTGAAAAAGCACTCGATATGGAGGAACAACAATATTACAAGAAACGTGTATTTATAGTGTTTTTTGGATTGTTAAGGGCCAAAATACGAAAATGTATGCAATGTTTCCTATATGGAGAAAAAAAAACGATATTAAAAGAAACGTATTTTTGAGTATTTTTGTGCATGTTAGACAAAATGCTAAAAAGCTTGGAAAAAAAATGAGTCTTTTGAATATTTTTTAAGCTATATACGCACTAAAATGCTAAGACGCACTGAAAACACTCTTTATCGAGACACAGAGTAACATTACCGAAATCATGCATTTTTAGTGTTTTTGAGCTTGTTACGTACATGAAACCAAAATACATGTAAAGTAACATATATGGGGAGACAAGAAAGACATTACGAGAAACATGTATTATGAATGTTTTTGAGCTTCTCAAGAATCAAAATTCTAAAACGCGTGAATAGCTATATTTTTACTATATGTACCTAAAAACTATTATATACTTCCTAAAAACTTGTATTTTCAGTGTATTTAACATTGTTAGGTAACAAAAAGACAAAATGCATTTAAAGCACCTTCTATGGAGAAAGGAAACGACATTTTAAGAAACATCATCGAAAGCATCGAGAGTACCCTATATGGGAAAAACATTACCAAAAAAATACTTCTATTTTCAGTGTTTTTAAGCTATTAGCGAATCAAAATGCTAAAAAGCAAGGAAAACACCATTTATGGAGATAATGTATAAATTTACCAAAAACGTGTATTTTCAGAGATTTGAGCTTCTTATGTTGTTACCAAACGCCAAAATGCATGCAAAGCTAACTAAATGGGGAAACGAAAGGTCATTAAGAGATCTGTGTCTTTTGGTAGTTTTCAGCGTGTTAGTCATGATAAACGTTAAATAAAGCATAAAAATAACTCTATATGGAAAAATAAAACATTAGCAAAAGCGTGTCTTTTGAGTGTTTTTGAACTACTTATGTACCAAAACGCTAAAACGCATACAAAACATTTTTTTACAGAGAAACAGAAAATATATATGCATATATGGAGAAAGGAAGTGATCTTTCCAGAAACGTGTCTTTTGAGTGTTTATGAGCGTGCTAGGCAACAAACGCTACAAAACATGGAATGCATCCTATATGAGAATAGAAATTATTATAAAAATCGTAACATTTCAGTGTTTTTTACGTTATTACCATAAACGTGACATTTGAGTGTTTTCATTTAATTTCGTGACTAAGAGCTGATTCATGCAAAACACGCTTTATAGCAAAAGAGAATAACATTACCAAAAAAAAAAGAATTTTGAGTGTTTTTATGCCTCTTAAGTAAAAAAAAAAAAAAGCTAAATTCCATGGGAAGTACTCATATGCAAGATGAACGTTTATTATGAGTGTTTTTAATCTTGGGCCCCAAAACGCGATAACATATAAATAACTCTCTATATGAAAAAAAAAAAAAAACATATCAAAAACGTATATTTTGATTGTATTTCACACAAAACCAATAAAATGCATGCAAAACACCTTTCACGGTGAAAAGAAGTGAGGTTTCAAGAAACGTGTCTTTTGAGTGTTTGTCAATGTGCTGTGCACTTAAACGTAAAAAAAAAAAAAAAGTACGGAAAAAATCGTATAAGTAAAAAAAAAATTACCAAAACATCTATTTTCACTACTTACGTACAAAAACTTTAAAACTCATACAAAATACCCTTTATGGAAAAAAAGAGAATAAATTTTCCAAAAAGAAATATTTTTAGTGGTTTTGAGCTTGTTGCATAGAATTACATACAAAATACATGCAAAGCACCCTATACGGACAAACGAAAAAACATTACCAGAAACATGTGTTGTGTGTGTTTTTGAGCTTCTTGGGTAGAAAAACGCTAAAAAGTATAAACAGCACTCTATATGTAGAAACAAAACAATATTAGCAAAAACGACCATTTTGTGTATATCATATTATTACGAAGGAAAAAAAATTGTATGGAAAGCACCCTATTAGGGGGGAAAGAAAACGAGATTTCCAGAAACGTGTCTTTTGAATGTTTATGAGCGTTCAAGGCAACAAACCTATAAAAACATGGAAAAAGCACTATATAATGAAAAAATAAAAACAAAAATTATAAAAAAGTCTGTCACCAGAGTTTTTCAGCTACATAGCAAAACGCTGAAACGCATCAAAAACTCTTTAGGAAGAATCAAAACATTACCAAAAACATGTAATTTAAGTGTTTTCTGTTTGTTAAGTAGAAAAATGTAAAAAAGCATGGAAAATACTCTATTAGACACTCTAAAAGAAATTACGGGGGAACATATATTACGAAAAATTTACAGCTTCTTAGGTACCAAATGCTAAAATGAATCAATAGCACTCTATATGGGAAACAGAACAACATTAAGAAAAACCTTTATTTTGAGTGTATTTCACATTTTTAGATGCCAAAACGTCAAAATGCTAGCAAACCACTCTGTATGGAAAAGGAGACAAAATTTCTAGAAATGTGTCTTTTGAGTGTTTATGAGCGTGCTAAGCACCAAAATGATAAAAAAAAAAAAAAACGAAAAACACCCTGTTTTCGAAACATTACATTATAAAAAAAAGTTTCATTTTCAGGTTTATTGAGTTACTTTAGTACCAAAACGCAAAAATGCATGCAAAACACATTTTATGGAGAAACATTACATGGAGTAACATTATGGAGTAACATTACGAAAAACAGTTCGTTACGTAGGAAATTCCAAAATTCGTGGAAACTATATAAATAGGAAAAAAAAAAATTACAAGAGACGTGTAGGTTTGTTTTTTGAGTTTTTCAGGTACCAAAATTTTAAAACGCATGAACACAACTCTATATGGAGAAAGAGAACAATTTACCAAAATCGTGTATTTATAGTGTTTTTTTTTCAAATTGTTAGATACGAAAATTTCAAAATACATGCAAAGCGTCCTGTATGGTGAGACAAAACGGAATTACGAGGTACGTGTCTTTTAAGTGTTCGTAAGCCTGATAGACACCAAACTCTATAAAGCATGGAAATCACCCTATATGAGAATACTAAACAAGTCGAAAAATATGTTTTATGAGTGTTTTTCAACTTCATACCTACCAAAACACTGAAGCGCATGCAAAACACCTTTTATGAAGACACAGAATAACATTACCCCCCCAAAGAAAAATATATATATTTTGGTTGTTTCTAAGTTTATTACGTAGATAACGTACACTATATGGGGAAACGAAAAGACATTTCGAAGAACATGTGTTATATGTGTTTTTGAACTTCTTAGGTACGAAAACGGGAAGACACGCTAGTACCACTCTATATGGTGAAAACCATATAGAGTACCACTCTATATGGTGAAACAAAACATCATTACCAAAAATATGCTTAGTGTTTTTTTTTTTTCACGTTGTTAAACACCAAAATGCCAAATTGCAAGGAGAGCCCCTTTATGTGGGGAAATAAAAAAACATTACAAGAATCGTGTCTCGAGTGTATTTGTGCATATTACGCTCCAAAACGCTAAAAAGGCACGAAAGCACTCCATATGGTTATGAAAAACAATATTATCCAAAGCGTATTTTTTAATATGTTCAGCTTCTTACGCACCAAAACATGTAAACATGAAAACATGAAAACGCCCTTAATGGAGAAACAAAACAACATTACCAAAAATAATTGTTTTGAGAGTTTTTGAGCTTTTTACATAGAAAAACACAAAATTGCATAAAGAGTTCCTGATATGGGGAAAGGAAATTATTATATTACATGAAACGCAAGTGAAATTGCAAGTGTTATTGAGCTTCTTGAGTAACAAAACGCGAAAAAGCATGAATAGCACTCGATATGGAGAAAGAACAACATTACCAAAAAATGTGTATTCTAAATGCACTTCACATTGTTAGTTACCAAAACGCCAAAATGCATGTAAAGCACATATGGAAAGGAATCGAGATTTACAGAATTGTGTATTTTGAGTGTTTATAAGCGTTTTAGGCACCAAAGACGCCACAAGCATAAAAATCATCCTATAATAGAACACACACAAAAAAAAAAAAACATGTAAAACGTGTCTTTTTAGTGTTTTTGAACTTCTTACCTACTACAACACTAAAACATACGCAAAATACCCTCTATGGAAAAACATAACATTACTAAAAAACAAGTTTTTTGAGCGTTTTTCAGTGGGTTACGTAGAAAAACATGAAAATGCATGCAAAGTACCCTAAAACAAAAAACAAACAAACAAACAAACAAACATGTATTATGAGTGTTTTATGCATCAAAGGTACAAAAAAGTTGAAAGCGCTTGAATAGCACTCTACATGGAAACACAGAACAATATTACCAAAAACGTGTAATTTGATGATTTGAGTGTTTTTCACATTCTTGGGTGACATTCTTGGGTGAAAAAAAATAAAAAGTCCGCAAACATGTGAGTCTTTACGAGCATATTATGCAGAAAGAAAAAAACTAAAAAGCATATAAAACACCCTATACCTGAAAAAAAACACCAAAAACGTCTTTTGAGTGATTTTTTTTTTACATGGATAGATAAAAAAAAAACGCCAAAATGCATGCAAAGCAACTTCTACGGTGAAATGAAACATTATAGAAACGTTTCTTATGAGTGTTTTTCGTGCATGTTTTATATGAAAATGATAAAAAAAAAAAGTATGGAAAGCACTCGATATGGGAAAAGAAAATAACATTATCAAACGTTCCCTGTGAGTGTTTTTGAGGTACTTACCTCACAAAACCCTAAATCGTATGCAAAGCCCCCTTTATTAAGACACAGAGTAACATTATAAAAAAACAGTATTTTGAGTATTTTCAGCCTGTTACGTACATAAACGCTAAAATGCATGCAAAGTACTCTATATTAGAAAACGAAAAGACATTACAAAAAACGTGTTTTATGAATGTTTTTGAGCTTCTTGGGTACTGAAAAACGGGTTTCTTCAAATGGAGAAACATATATTACCAAAAAACGTGTATAAATACCAAAGCAAAAAAAAAAAGAAAAAAATCAAAATTACTTTTTAGTTTTTTTGAGCTATTTACGTAGAAAAAAAAATGGAAAAACTGTTGCAAAACGGTTGGATAGGAAAACATAATTAAATATCCGAAAACAAGCTTTTTAGTGATTTTCGGCTTGTTACGAAGAAAAAAAAAAGACAATATGCACGGAAATTACAATCTATGGGGAAAACAAAAGACATTAATTGAAACATGTATAATATGTTTTTTTTTTCTTTTTTTTTTTTAGAATTATAGGTACCGAAACAATAATACGCATGAATAGTAATTTATATGGAGAAATAGAAAAATATTACCAAAAACATTTTTGATATTAGGTACTAAAAAAATTTTAAAACGCATGAATAGCTCTACATAGAGATAGACAGGACAATATTACCAAAAAGGTGTTACTTGAGTGAATTTCACATTGTTAACTAAACGCTAAAATGCATACAAAGCACCCTACTTGAGGAAAGGAAACGAAATTTCCAGAGAAGTATATTTTGAGTTTTTATAAGCGTGCTAGGCATCTAAATGATTAAAAAGCAGAAACGTGGAAAACACCCTATACTGGAAAACAAAACAATATTCTAACCTACTTATGTACCAAAACGCTGAAAAGCATGTATTTTTTTTCGTGGAGAAACATTACAACTTTACTAAAAAGGTATATTTAAAATGTTTTTAACCTTGTTACGTGCAAAAATGACAAAATCCATGAAAACCACTCTATATGGGAAACGAAAACAAGAAACGTGTATCATGAGAGCTTTTCAGCTTCTTAGTTACCAAAAATGGTAAAACGCATCAATATATCGAGAAACATCAGCATTACCAAAACGCGTATTTTGAGTTTTTGTTAGGTACAGAAATCACAAAATCCTTGCAAAACCGACAAAAAAAAAAGACTAATAAAAACGTGTCTTTTCAGTGTTTTGAGTTACTTACCTACCAAAACACTAAAAAGCATGCAAAAACACAAATTATAGAGAAACGGAGTAACAACAAGGATTTTTTTATTGTTTTCAGCCTTTTACGAGTACGTACAAAAACGCCAAAATTCATCGAAAGTATCTTAAAAGAAATATGTATTATTAGTGTTTTAAAGCTATATAAAAACAAAGGCACGCATCAATATCACTCTATCTGAAGAAACACTATATCATGACCAAAAACGTGTATTTTGAGTGTATTTCACAGTTTGGTATCAAAACCCTAAAATGCAAGCAAAGGACCTAATATAGAGAAAGGAAACGAGATTTTCAGAAACGTGTCTTTAGAAGTTTTTTTGAGCGTTCTAAGCACCAAAACGATGAAAAGCATGGAAAGCACCGTATATGGTAAAAGAAAACAATATTACCAAAAACGTCTCTTACAGGTAGATATATATAAAAACGCTAAAAACTATGTTAAAATACCTTCGTGGAGAAATAGCATAGCTATATCAAAAACGTGTATATCTAGTGTTTTTTAGCATATTACGTAAAAAAATCCATAGAAAACTACTTATACGGGAAAACGAAACGATATTCTAAGAAACATGATTTTTGCATGTTTTTATACATAAAAATACCTCTATGTACGCTATATAGGAAAACAAAACATCATCAAAACGTTCCTTTTTAGTGTTTTTGATATACTTACCTACCAAAACGGATACAACACCCTCTTAATTGAAACACAGAGTAACATTACCAAAAACGAGTATTTTGAATGTTTATGAGCTTGTTACGTACATAAACGCTAAAATAAATGCAAAGTACCTCATAAGAGAAAATGAAACATTACGAGAAACGTGTATAAGGACTGTTTTTTAGCTTCTTAGGTACCAAAAAAGCGATAATGCGTTGAATAACGCTCTATGTAAAGAATCAGAACATTAAAAAAAAACGTGTATTTTGAGTGATTTTTTACATTGTTAGGTACCAAACTGCCAAAAGACATGGAAAGCGTTCTATATAGGGAAACAAATTGACATTGCAAGAAGCGTGTATTTTTATTTATTTATTCTTTTTTTTTTCATTTTAGGGACCAAACCATAAAAAATGCTTGGAAATACCTATTTTGGACTACAAAACAATATCATCCAAAAACATACTTTATAGAGAAAAGGAGTAACAAAAAAAAAAAAGATTTTTGATTGTTTTGAGCCTGTTACGTACAAAATCGTCAAAATTCATCGAAAGTATCTTAAAAGGGGAACGGAAAAGAAATTACGAGAAATATGTATTATGGGTGTTTTTGAGCTATATGAAAACAAAGAAACACATCAATACCACTCTATATGGAGAAACACTATACCATGACCAAAGCCGTGTATTTTGAGAATATTTCACAGTTAGGTATCAAAACCCTAAAATGCAAGCAAATTACCTTAAATGGGGAAAGGAAACGAGATTTTCGGAAACGTGTTATTAGAGGGTTTTTTGAGTGTTCTTGGAATCAAAAGCATGGAAAACACCGTATATGGTAAAAGAAAACAATATTATCAAAAACGTCTCTTTTTAGTGTTTTTGAGGAAGATATGTACCAAAACGCTGAAAACTATGTTAAAATCCCTTAGTTGAGAAACAGCTTAACTTTACCAGAAATGTGTATATCTAGTGTTTTTTTTTAGCTTGTTACGTAGAAAAATGCATGTAAAACTACTTATAATGGGAAATGAAACGACATTCTAAGAGACATGAGTTTTGCATGATTTTATACGTATAAATAGCACTATACACTCTATATTGGAAAACAAAACATTATCAAAAACGTTCCTTTTTAGTGTTTTTGATGTACTTATCTACCAAAATGGATATAAAACCCCTTTAATTGAGACAGAGTAATTTTACCAAACGTGAATATTTTGAGTGTTTATGAGCATGTTACGTACATAAACGCTAAAATATATGCAAAGTACCCTATATGAGAAAATCAAACAATATTATGAGAAATGTTTATAGGGATTTTTTGAGCTTCTAAGGTACCAAAAAGCAATAACGCGTTGAATAACACTTTATGTGGATAATCAAAACAACAAAGAAAAACGAGTATTTTGAGAAATTTTTTACATTATTAGGTACCAAACTGCCAAAATACATGGAAAGCGTCATGCAAAAATATCATGCATAAACACACTTTATAGAGAAACGGAGTAAGAATACCAAAAAAAAAAAAAAAAGAAAGAAAAAAAAAACAAGGATTTTTTTTTATTGTTTTCAGCCTAAGCTGTTCTTTAGAGGGTTTTTTTTCTGCGTTCTAGGCACCAAAACGATGAAAAGCATGGAAAGCACCGTATATGGCAAAAGAAAACAATATTAATAAAAACGTCTCTTTTTACCAAAACGCTGAAAACTATGTTAAAATCTCTTCGTGGAGAAACAGCATAACATTACCAAAAACGTGTATATCTAGTGTTTTTAGGTTGTTCGTAGAAAAATGCATGGAAAACTACTTACAAAGTGAAACGAAACGACATTCTAAGAAACATAACTTTTACATGTTTTTATACGTATAAATAGGACTATGTACGCTATATTTGAAAACAAAACATTATGGAAAACGTTCCATTTTAGTGTTTTTTTTTTTAATGTATTTACCTACCAAAACGGATGCAAAAACCCTCTTAATTGAGTCAGAGTAACATTACCAAAAACGAGTATTTTGAGTATTTATGAGCTTCTTGCGTACATAAACGCTAAAATACATGCAAAGTACCCTATATGAGTAAATGAAACAACATTACGAGAAACGTGTATAAGCACTCTTTTTGAGCTTTTTAGGTACCAAAAAGCGATAACACGTTGAATAACGCTCTTTGTGGAGAATTAGAACAACATTAAGAAAAATGTGTATTTTGAGTGATTATTTTACATTGTTAAGTACCAAAATGCCAAAATACATGGAAAGCGTTCTATATAGGGAAACGAAGCGACATTACCAAAAACGTGTTTTTTTTATTTATTTATTTTTCAGCGTTTTAGGGACCAAAACAATAAAAATGCTTGGAAGTACCCTATTTTGGACTACAAAACAACATCAGCAAAAAGATGTCATTTGTGTGTTTTATATCTTACGTACCAAAACACTTAAAACTCATGAAAAAACTTTCGTTATGGAGAAACAGAATAACATTATCAAATATGAGTATTTGTGAGCTTGTTAGTTAAAAAAAAATGCAAAATGCATCCAATTTATCTTATATAGTGAAGTATAAAAATATTACCACATGCACATGCGTTATGAATGTTACTAAACATTCGATAACAAAACGTTTCATAGCACTGAACATTACTAAAAGCACAGAACAGCATTACTAAAAATGTGTGTTATGAGTGTTATTAACACTGGCATGTACGAAAACGCGAAAATTCATGGAAACTATGGAATAACGAAAGGACTTTACGAAGAAAAAAATTGTATTATGAATGCTTTTATTTTATTTTTTTTTGTTTTAGGTTCCAAAACGCAAAAACACTTTAATAGCATTATATGTGGAGAAAGCGCGTATTTTGAGATTTTTTTTTCCATTGATAGGTACCAAATTTCCAAAATGAATGCAAAGCACCCTTTATGGGGAAAATAAACAAAATTTCCAGAAATATCTTTCTGGGGTGTTTGTGAGCATGTTATGCACCGAAACGCTAAAATTCATGGAAATCTCCCTGAATGGGAATACCCAACAACATTACAAAAAATGTATACTTTAAGTGTTTTTTGCTTCTTACATACAAAAATGCAAAACTTACCTTATGGAGAAAGAACAGCATTACCAAAAAGAAGCATTTTGAGTTTTTTTTTTAGCTTGCTACGTATAAAAAACGACAAAATGCATGGAAAGAACCCTACTTGAAGTAATGAAAGAACATTACTAGAAATAAGTATTATGAGAGCTTTACTTAGCTTAAGACCTTGGTACAGTCTGGAAACAGAACATAACTTCTCAGTACCAACATAACACTCCCCATGAACACTCCAATAAACAAATGACACTTGTCAGTTATAGAACACACGTCCTACAAGAGCACACAATCCATACCCAATAAATAATACCCTACAGAACAAGAAACTTAATAATAATTACCAGCAACATTCATGCATGTGTATGTGGAACCGTCGTTTGCTCTAGACTGAAGGTCCTGTATGAAAACAATGAAGTGGCTCGCATCAAGTACGAAAAAGCCGCTGTAGCAAAATACATATTCCTAATATCACATTCTCCTCTGCTGTCTTTCTCACCATCTTGCTGCCTAACTTCTGCCATTCTTCCTCTAATCTAGATTTTCCTTTCGAATGCACCGTTCCTTATCTTTCCTGCAAGACAAGTTTACGTCAACACTAAGGGTCTTTTTAACCCAGCTCTCCTATCCTGTGGTGCTTCTAGTATAATAAGTCACTTCTGTACTTAATACACAAAGAGGTGATTCAAACAATGCTACAACGTAAATCCTCTTTGCTCCTACTACCACAAAATTTTGCGTTTGTCTAACCTTATTATCTTATTATTCATCAGCCACCCAAACAAACGGTGCACCCTTTTACATTTGTCACTCGTATGTCTGTGTAAGTGCCCAGATCCTCCCTGCTTTTGTTCCAGTGTTGCGGCACATACCCTTCGTCTATTCCGTCAACAAGGAAAGTAAAGAGTGGCACTGTTTCAGCACAGTGCGTCCCGCCGTGACATTGGTGCAGTCACCCCTTCTATCAACGCAGTCTTCGAAGAGAACGTCGCAGACTGACGCTGACTAAACCAAACTTACAAAGACTTCTCATTTCATTTGTATGTGTTTGGGTGTGTGTGGGAGTGTTTTCAGTGAGTGTGTGTGTGTGGCAGTGTTTTCAGTGCGTGTGGCAGTGTTTGGATATGTGTGGCAGTGTTTGGGTGTGTGTGGCAGTGTTTTCAGAGCGTGTGGCAGTGTTTGGGTGCGTGTGGCAGTGTTTGAGTGGGTATAGCATTGTTTGGGTGTGTGTGGCAGTATTTGGTTGTGTATGGCAGTGTTTGGGTGTATGTGGAGGTGTTTAGGTGTGTGTGGCAGTGTCTGGATGTGTGTGGCAGTGTTTAGTTGTGTGTGGCAGTGTCTGGGTGTGTGTGGCAGTGTCTAGTTGTGTGCGGCAGTGTTTAGGTGTATATGGCAGTTTTAGTGTGCGGCAGTGTTTTGGTGTGTGTGGCGATGTTTGAGTGTGTGTGGCAGTGTTTGGGTGTGTGTGGTAGTGTTTGGGTGTGCGTGACAGTGTTTTCAACGTGTGTGGCAGGGTTTTGGTATGTGTGTGTGTGTGTGTGTGTGTGTGTGTGTGTGTGTGTGTGTGTGTGTGTGTGTGTGTCAGTGTTTTGGTATGTGTGGCGGTGCTTGGGTGTGTGTGGCAGTGTTTGGGTGTGTGTGGCAGTGTTTTGGTATGTGTGGCGGTGTTTGGGTGTGTGTGGCAGTGTTTGGGTGTGTGCGGCAGTGTTTTCAGTGTGTGTGGCAGTTTTTTTTTTTTTTTTTTTTTGTATTGCATTTAATGGTGGCACGCCTGAGGAAGGACTGCACCCTCCCTGCACATACGCCGCCTCCTTCTCTCCACGTTGCACCTCCTGCACCGCTGGCCTCTCCATCCACCACACTCTCCATGATGCACCTCCTGCACCGCTGCCCTCTCCATCCACCACACCCTCCATACATCGCCATAACAACAACAACAACAACAACAACAACAACAACAACTATTATTATTATTATATTTTTAGTATTATTATCAATATCAATAATTTTACTACTACTACTACAACTACTCCTACTACTACTACTACTACTACTACTACTACCGGTACTACTACTACTACTACTACTACTATTATTATTATTATTATTATTATTATTATTATTATTATTATTATTATTATTATTATTATTATCATTATTATTATCAATA
The DNA here is from genome assembly GCF_035594125.1 of Scylla paramamosain. Lineage (NCBI taxonomy): Eukaryota > Metazoa > Arthropoda > Malacostraca > Decapoda > Portunidae > Scylla > Scylla paramamosain. The sequence continues at coordinate 4,988,319 of NC_087199.1, forward strand.
TTGATGATAATAAAAAAATAATGATCACAGTAATAATGATAATGATTATAATGACAATAATGAAGATAGAAAACAATGATTATGCTATAATAGTGAAAACAATAATGATCATATTAATAATAATGACAACAACAACAATAACAACAACAACAGCAATAATAATAATACTAATAATCCCATATTCTTGTCCTATCGTTCCAATCCCCAGGATCTCCCTAAGCGGAGGTGTCTGGCGTTTTGTCTCTGCTGGCTGGGCCACCTGAGGAGGTATTTTCCTTATTTTCTTTGGAATGACTACTGATTCCGTGTCAGAGACCCGTCTTTGTTTGTCGAGTGCATAACAGAGGTGATAGTGTCTGGCATGGAGGCGTACATCCCTCATTCTTTTTCTCGACCTAAACCTTCCAAACCTTGGTATAACACAACCAACCTGTTCTCGTGCTATACAAGATAGAGAGGTAGCCCACAAAAGGTACTTAAGCCTTCCATCACCAGAATCTCGTGAACTTTATATTTCAACCCGGAACCATGCCAAGTCTGTTCTTCAACTAGCCAAAAAAAAACCCTTCATTAATAGAGAGTCAAAATCTTTTAAGATTTAAATCCCCTCGTGACTTCTGGCATCTAGCCAAAAATATCTCCAATAACTTTGCTTCTTCTTCTTCTTTCCTTCCTTTATTTCAACCAGATGGAACCACTGCTATCACATCTATCTCTAAAGCTGAACTCTTCGCTCAGACCTTTGCTAAAAACCTTGGACGGTTCAGGGCTTGTTCCTTCCTCTCCTCCACCCTCTGACTACTTCATGCTACCTATTAAAATTATTTGCAATGATGTTTTCCATGCCCTCGTTGGCCTAAACCTTCGGAAAACTTATGGACCTGATGGGGTCCATCCTATTGTTCTCCGAAACTGTGCCTCCGTGCTTGCACCTTGCCTAGTCAGACTCTTTCAGTTCTGTCTGTCAACATCTACCTTTCCTTCTTGCTGGAAGTTTGCCTACATTTAACCTGTTCCTAAAAAGGGTGACCGTTCTAATCCCTCAAACTACCGTCCTATTGCTTTAATTTCCTACCTGTCTAAAATTTTTTAATCTATCCTCAACAGGAAGATTCTTAAACATCTATCACTTCACAACCTTCTACCTGATCGCCAGTATTGGTTCTGTCAAGGCCGAGCGCTCTACTGGTGATCTTTTGGCTTTCCTTACTGAGTCTTGGTCATCCTCTTTTAGAGATTTTGGTGAAACTTTTGCTCTTGCGTTGGACATATCAAAGGCTTTTGATAGTCTGTCACAAACCTTTGATTTCCAAACTACACTCCTACGGCTTCTATCCTTCTCTCTGTAACTTCATCTCAAGTTTCCTTTCTAACCGTTCTATTGCCGCTGTGGTAGACGGTCACTGTTCTTCTCCTAAATCTATAAACAATGGTGTTCCTCAGGGGTCTGTCCTGTCACCCACTTTCTGCTTATTATTCATCATTGACCTTGTCCTGTCCACTCCTACGCTGATGATACCACCCTCCACTTTTCCACGTCTTTTCATAGACGTCCAACCCTTCAGGAGGTAAACATTTCACGCAAGGAAGCCACAGAACGCTTGACTTCTGATCTTCCTAAAATTTCTGATTGGGCAGAGCAAGCTTGGTTTTGTTCAATGCCTGAAAAACTCATTTCCATCTGTCAACTCGATTTTTTATTCGATTTTTGTTGTCCTTGGCCAGTGTCCCTTCTACATAAAAAAAAAATAAATAAATAAAAATTCCGGCTGCTTTTAGTATGGTCGTACAGCCGGGAGCGAAATGCAGCCGGAATTTGCTGCATTGCCAGAGCTGCTGGGAAGCCGGTCTGTGGGTGTGACTGGCCGCCTTCCCGCCATTTTTTCCGAGTCAAATGAAAATAACTATCAATATAAAATTGAAAATAGGAGGAATGTTGTTAGCAAGTGTTTTAGTAATAACCCTTGACTGTCTGCCATTATATACAATAAATAAATTAATTAAATAATTACATTAATTTATTAAAAAAAAAAATTGTGGAAAACGGACGAGGAACTTTGTTAATGTGGTCAGTGAGGCAGCCAGCGGCCTAGCACGTGTGTACCACAGCACCACAGCATCAAAGCCTGCCACGCTATATACACCAGGCACTGACGCAACCAGCGGCCCAGCACGTGTGTACCACAGCACCACAGCACCACAGCCTGCCAGGCTATATACACCAGGCACTGAGGCAGCAAGCAGTCCAGCATGTGTGTACCACAGCACCACAGCAACACAGCCAGCCAGGCTATATACACCAGGAACAAGTCCACACTCATTTCTTCCTTTGCTTTTTCTCCAATCACAGCAAAACCACAGCCACAGCAGCCAGCTCGTCGGAGGATGACTTCATCTTGATTGTTTGTGTTGTGATGCAGCGGGCCAGCGGGCAAACGGGCCAGTGGCTGCCCTCCGTCATGTGAAATCTTTCGGCTGACCAGCCGGCTGGAAAAAACAGCCCCTGTAAACCCACCTTAACACACCACCACACAGTAGCAGGACAGAGAGAGAGAGAGAGAGTTGAAAGAAACAAGGGAGAAGGCTGCTGAAAGAAAGAGCAACAAGGAGAGAGGAAGAGCTGTGAGCCGCGCACCTAGAGCAGCGCCGCGCAGCAGACACTCGAGGCCTGACACACTCACCATCAGCAGCGGCGGCGGCAGGCCCTGTCCGCGATATATATATATATATATATATATATATATATATATATATATATATATATATATATATATATATATATATATATATATATATATATATATATATATATACATAGGCAGATGAGGAGACCATATCCAGGGAGAGGAATTGGACGAGCATAATAAATATTCACCTAAAGGTTCTCCTGGGCAAGATTAATTGTCGAAAATGTATTTGGTATCTTAGCTGCAAGATGGTGAGGCTATCACACGAAAATGGCGGGGAAACCTGCATTTATCAATTATATTGTTAAAACTACTTGTGTTTTGCATAACATGTTGCAAGGTGCGAGTACACCTGCACAGATAACCTGCTTATCAAAAAAAATGGAGGGAATGGGAACCCTAGGTATGGAAGACTTAAGACCAGTAGGCAATCGAGCTGGAACTGATGCTCTTCAAATTCGCTAGATATTTAAACCATTTTTTCAACATCACTGCACTTTATTTACTAAGTAAGCTCTTTTTCTTGGATGTGGAGGTGATGAGAGCGAGCGGAAGAGATTTTTTTTTTTTTTTTTTTTTATGTAAGAAGGATACTGGCCAAGGGCAACAAAAATCTAATAAAAAAAAATGCCCACTGAAATGCCAGTCCCTAAAAGGGTCAAAGCAGTGGTCAAAAATTGGTGGATAAGTGTCTTGAAACCTCCCTCTTGAAGGAATTCAAGTCATAGGAAGGTGGAAATACAGAAGCAGGCAAGGAGTTCCAGAGTTTACCAGAGAAAGGGATGAATGATTGAGAATACTGGTTAACTCTTGCGTTAGAGAGGTGGACAGAATAGGAGTGAGAGAAAGAAAAAAGTCTTGTGCAGCGAGGCCGCGGAAGGAGGGGAGGCATGCAGTTAGCAAGATCAGAAGAGCAGTTAGCATGAAAATAGCGGTAGAAGACAGCTAGAGATGCAACATTGCGGCGGTGAGAGAGAGGCTGAAGACAGTCAGTTAGAGGAGAGGAGTTGATGAGACGAAAAGCTTTTGATTCCACCCTGTCTAGAACAGCAGTATGAGTGGAACCCCCCCAGACATGTGAAGCATACTCCATACATGGACGGATAAGGCCCTTGTACAGAGTTAGCAGCTGGGGGGGTGAGAAAAACTGGCGGAGACGTCTCAGAACACCTAACTTCATAGAAGCTGTTTTAGCTAGAGATGAGATGTGAAGTTTCCAGTTCAGATTATAAGTAAAGGACAGACCGAGGATGTTCAGTGTAGAAGAGGGGGACAGTTGAGTGTCATTGAAGAAGAGGGGATAGTTGTCTGGAAGATTGTGTCGAGTTGATAGATGGAGGAATTGAGTTTTTGAGGCATTGAACAATACCAAGTTTGCTCTGCCCCAATCAGAAATTTAAGAAAGATCAGAAGTCAGGCGTTCTGTGGCTTCCCTGCGTGATATGTTTACCTCCTGAAGGGTTGGACGTCTATGAAAAGACGTGGAAAAGTGCAGGGTGGTATCATCAGCATAGGAGTGGATAGGACAAGAAGTTTGGTTTAGAAGATCATTAATGAATAATAAGAAGAGAGTGGGTGACAGGACAGAACCCTGAGGAACACCACTGTTAATAGATTTAGGAGAAGAACAGTGACCGTCTACCACAGCAGCAATAGAACGGTCAGAAAGGAAACTTGAGATGAAGTTACAGAGAGAAGGATAGAAACCGTAGGAGGGTAGTTTGGAAATCAAAGCTTTGTGCCAGACTCTATCAAAGGCTTTTGATATGTCCAAGGCAACAGCAAAAGTTTCACCAAAGTCTCTAAAAGAGGATGACCAAGACTCAGTAAGGAAAGCCAGAAGATCACCAGTAGAGCGGCCTTGACGGAACCCATACTGGCGATCAGATAGAAGGTTGTGAAGTGATAGATGTTTAAGAATCTTCCTGTTGAGGATAGATTCAAAAACTTTAGATAAGCAGGAAATTAAAGCAATAGGACGGTAGTTTGAGGGATTAGAGCGGTCACCCTTTTTAGGAACAGGTTGAATGTAGGCAAACTTCCAGCAAGAAGGAAAGGTAGATGTTGACAGACAGAGCTGAAAGAGTTTGACTAGGCAAGGTGCAAGCACGGAGGCACAGTTTCGGAGAACAATAGGAGGGACCCCATCAGGTCCATAAGCCTTCCGAGGGTTTAGGCCAGCGAGGGCATGGAAAACATCATTACGAAGAATTTTAATACGAGGCATGAAGTAGTCAGAGGGTGGAGGAGAGGGAGGAACAAGCCCAGAATCGTCCAAGGTAGAGTTTTTAGCAAAGGTTTGAGCAAAGAGTTCAGCTTTAGAAATAGATGTGATAGCAGTGGTGCCATCTGGTTGAAGTAGAGGAGGGAAAGAAGAAGAAGCAAAGTTATTGGAGATATTTTTGGCTGGATGCCAGAAATCACGAGGGGAGTTAGATCTTGAAAGGTTTTGACATTTTCTGTTAATGAAGGAGTTTTTGGCTAGTTGGAGAACAGACTTGGCATGGTTCTGGGCAGAAATATAAAGTGCATGAGATTCTGGTGAAGGAAGGCTTAAGTACCTTTTGTGGGCCACCTCTCTATCATGTATAGCACGAGAACAAGCTGTGTTAAACCAAGGTTTAGAAGGTTTAGGACGAGAAAAAGAGTGAGGAATGTACGCCTCCATGCCAGACACTATCACCTCTGTTATGCGCTCAGCACACAAAGACGGGTCTCTGACACGGAAGCAGTAGTCATTCCAAGGAAAATCAGCAAAATACCGCCTCAGGTCCCCCCAACTAGCAGAGGCAAAACGCCAGAGGCACCTTCGCTTAGGGGGATCCTGAGGAGGGATTGGAGTGATAGGACAAGATAAAGATATGAGATTGTGATCGGAGGAGCCCAACGGAGAAGAAAGGGTGACAGCATAAGCAGAAGGATTAGAGGTCAGGAAAAGGTCAAGAATGTTGGGCGTATCTCCAAGACGGTCAGGAATACGAGTAGGGTGTTGCACCAATTGCTCTAGGTCATGGAGGATAGCAAAGTTGTAGGCTAGTTCACCAGGATGGTCAGTGAAGGGAGAGGAAAGCCAAAGCTGGTGGTGAACATTGAAGTCTCCAAGAATGGAGATCTCTGCAAAAGGGAAGAGGGTCAGAATGTGCTCCACTTTGGAAGTTAAGTAGTCAAAGAATTTCTTATAGTCAGAGGAGTTAGGAGAGAGGTATACAGCACAGATAAATTTAGTATGAGAATGACTCTTTAGTCGTAGCCAGATGGTGGAAAACTCGGAAGATTCAAGAGCGTGGGCACGAGAGCAGGTTAAGTCATTGCGCACATAAACGCAGCATCCAGCTTTGGATCGAAAATGAGGATAGAGAAAGTAGGAGGGAACAGAAAAGGGGCTACTGTCAGTTGCCTCAGACACCTGAGTTTCAGTGAGGAAAAGAAGATGAGGTTTAGAAGAGGAGAGGTGGTGTTCTACAGATTGAAAATTAGATCTTAGACCGCGAATGTTGCAGAAGTTAATGAAGAAAAAGTTGAGGGGGGTGTCAAGACACTTAGGGTCGTCGACGGAAAGGCAGTCCGACCTGGGGACATTTATGGTCCCCTCCCCAGATAGCTTCCATCCTGGCTTGCAGCGCGAGAGGAAGTGACCACCATCTCTTTTCATTAATCCACATCGTCCCCTCAGTGCGGCTGCTGTGAAAGAGAGCGGTGGGGAAAGGAGGCCAATTTTTCATCCTTCTGCCAACAGCTCAATAGGCTAATGACTCTATTACCCAGTTCTATTACTTGTGGGTTTTAGCTTAGAGATTAGCTGGACTGAAGTGGCTTTGCTGTACCCTATGGTCCTGTGTTTCAACAGAGCCTCAGTGAACTGCTCTACCTGTTGGTCCACGTCTCCCTGCAGCAGGCACTCCCAGTTCAGCTGTGACAGGTGGCGGCAAAAACCTGCCCAATCTCTCTCTCTCTCTCTCTCTCTCTCTCTCTCTCTCTCTCTCTCTCTCTCTCTCTCTCTCTCTCTCTCTCTCTCTCTCTCTCTCTCTCTCTCTCTCTCTCTCTCTCTCTCTCTCTCTCTCTCTCTCTCTCTCTCTCTCTCTCTCTCTCTCTCTCTCTCTCTCTCTCTCTCTCTCTCTCTCTCTCTCTCTCTATATATATATATATATATATATATATATATATATATATATATATATATATATATATATATATATATATATATATATATATATATATATATATATATATATATATATATATATATATATATATATATATATATATATATATATATATATATATATATATATATGTATGTATGTATGTATGTATGCATGCATGAATTTGTTATAAAATTACTCAAAAGGTTTGAAATAAAGAGATGAGTTTTTGTGTTTGGTTTACTCACACAACACTTTTCATAATACAGAGAGGAATAGTTTTGTGTTTATGGAAAAACACAAGGCAATGATTTATTTACATATATAAGTTTGCAAATATGATAAGTCTGCTAGAAAGGTTTGAAAGCGACCCCAAGCGCAAACTGTTATACTGTACATATTAAATACTGACATCACTTATCAGGTAACAATTACTACTTAACTCTGAGTTTCATTCCCTATATCACTAAGATCACATAAAGAACAGGTCCACTTTTCTACACTTACATTCCTTCACCTACCACTTACAATGGGCAGCTTATGATTTGCACACTTGAACATACTTATGCAAATGAGTGTTGTTTAAGGAGAACAGGCAAATACTTCTGTAATTTTCCTTCCATTGTCATCATCCTATAATTAAGACATGCTGGCCTGTTATAAGTTTCTTCAGACAATCTCTGCCTATAAATATCACAAGTCCTTAACTTAAAAGTTTCTTTTAACCAATTACAATTTACTTTTAGTACTTGGTGGTACAAATGTGACATTCCATTTAGGTTTGATAAGTTATATGTAATTATCAAGCCAAAGTGCTTTATCCAGATCATACATTGTCTTAATAAACCTATACAAAATATTTTATATATTAATGTCACTGCCATTTGCAAGTGAATACCAAAAACTCATAAGCATATCATCAATTAATTCAGAGATATATCTAGACCCTGTTTCACCATATTACATGCAAGTTGGCTATTATCTTATACTCTTGTGTTTGCTGGCCAAATGTGGCATTTACCTCAGCTTGTACTATTACATTATTCAGCCTGTAGTATTATAGGAGCCAACAAGTGTACACAAATGAGCCTATTAAGAGAGTATTTTCACTCACTAGGCTCGCACCATGAAAATCTATAATTTTTCTTTATATCAGTTTCACAACTAATTGGCATATATATATATATATATATATATATATATATATATATATATATATATATATATATATATATATATATATATATATATATATATATATATATATATATATATATATATATATATATATATATATATATATATATATATATATATATATATATATATATATATATATATATATATATATATATATATATATATATATATATATATATATATATATATATATATATATATATATATATATATATATATATATATATATATATATATATATATATATATATATATATATATATATATATATATATATATATGTAAACTATTGAATCTGAAAATCGAGCACCAAACCAAGCTTGTGTGTGTGTGTTGGGGGGGGGTGGTTATGAGGCGTGGCACAAATCACAGCTAATGATTAAACGGTTCTGCATCTTCTGCATCTAATGCTTTCGTCGCCGCGGCCTGGTTGTCTTGGCTGAGGCCAAGCCAGAAGACAACTTTTCCAAACCCTCCTCCAGACACTGCACGATGACGGGCGCCCCGTCCCCAGGCTTCCGTCCCTCACAGTCTCCTCCAAAGTAGGCAGAGCTGTTTTGAGTTGTCAGTTGCTCTCGTGACTCTTCTGGGTTCGCACACATCAATCTGAACACCTTCCCCAACCATTTGGTGGGGTCCCCCTCCCGCCCCGGCACCAACTCTTTGGCATGGTTCCTCTCCTGTCCAGTCCCCAACTCCTTTGTATGGTCCCCCTCCTGTCCAGCTCCCAACTTCTTGGAATGGTCCCCCTTCTGTCCAGCCTCCAACTCCTTAGTGTGGTTCCCCTCCTGTCCAGTCCCCAACTCCTTGGCATGGTCCCCCTCCTGTCCAGCCCCCAACACCTTGGTGTGGTCCCCCTCCTGTCCTGCCCCCATCTCCTTAGAGTGGTTCCCCTCCTGTCCAGCGCCCAACTCCTTGGTGTGATCCTGCTTCCGTCCAGCCCCAAGCTCTACCTTCCTCCACCGCCTAAGCTCCAGCCACCGCAGGAGTGCATTCTTGAAGCAGAACCCGCCTGGCACCGCGATGTTCCACTCCCGTGTGGCAAACCACTTGAAGAAGCTCTTTTTGTGCCGAGGCATCCAGCGCTCGGCCTTGAGGCGGGAAAGAAGTACTTTTCCCATCAGCTGTACCTGGCGCTCTGCGGGTGTCAATGTCCCCAGCACCTTAGCCTCTGTCAAGGCAAAGCTGCAGCGCCATGTTCCGTCCGCAGCATTACTGAGCTGCATGGTGGTGGTGTCCTCAGGAGTGAGGAAGGGTCTGGAAACTTGCTCCAGCCATGGCACTTCAAGCACTGGCACTAGGTCCACGCCGACCAGCAATAGTGGATACTCTTCCCCCTGCCAGGCCAGAGAGAGTCCCACGCCCACTTGCGTGCTGATCAGGCCCGGTGGCACCAGGCTCAGTCTTTCGTCCTGCAGGGTGTGGCCAGCGAGGCACCGGTGCACCTCCTTGTACAAATTGGCCATAAATCTATTACCTTCAAGGTGAGGATTGTCAGTCTTCACAGAAATCTGGAAGCTGCCCTTCAGCGGTGCTTCCTCCTTCCTTCTCTGACTAACATTTATTCCTACGTTATCCTCGTGAATCACGAGGTTTATATCAAATTCGTCAGGGGCATACAGCTTAGAGCCGTCCCGAGAACTGCCCGCCAGCCTCAGGTCGCCGTGGTAGGTGGGATCAGCGGCTGCCACCTTATTCATGATGGTGCTTACTTCCGCCATGACCGCCTCCTTCACCTTAAGGGCCTCGCCCTTTGATAGATCCACAGCCACCCGCTGAGCCTCCATCTGCAGCTCTTGCAGGCCTATGGATTTCACGAGAATTCTTATGACGTTTTCGGGGTCACGATGGTCGATTGGGTCTAATAGATTACGCTTATATTTGTAATACATATTGTGAAAGACTTTAAAATTTTCTTTCACCTGTGTGGCCGTGGTGCCCGCGCGGCAAGGAAGGTCCTGCGTTTCTTGGTGTGCCAAGAGTTCAAAAGTACTTTTGTGGCCAAACATGGCGGCCAGGTGGCGGGGCGTCTGGCCATAGGTGTCGCGCTGCTGTGTGTTGGCGCCGGCGCTCAGCAGTAGCGACACGCAGCTGTCCTGGCCGTGTGAGGCTGCCTGGTGTAGAGCGGTGGTGCCGCAGGTGTAGTCCAGCACTTCATCCACGGGGAAATGACCCTCTTGCAGTATAAGATGAGTCAGCTGCAGGAGACCTTTGCGCGAGGCCAGCAGCAGGGCAGCGCGGCCATCATGTGAGGAGACATTCTTACCCTCGCCCTTCTTGTGGCTCTCAAAAAGATCCTTCTGTATACACAGCGCTGTCCGTGCTGCGGTCTTCTCGTGATCTGCCTTCAAGCGAAGCTCCATATTCTCCAGTTTTTCACGCTCCTCCATAAAGAGCTTCTGTGTGCAAAGAGAAAGAGAGCGATGAATATATGAACAAGTAAATAACCATCTCTTGCTATGTATATATAGATACGTTACATAAATCAAGGATATACTAGCATTTGTCTGCCGAATCGGAGTTCTTTAGTAAACAATATTAAAAAAATACAAGTAGCTTAATTTGTCAATTAATAGAATCAATTAGTAAGTTATAGAATAAAACGCCATAATTCAGCTGCATAATATTCATAATATGAATAAGAAGTTTCTTATGCAAAGGTAGACTATTGAAAACGTTTAGTTCAAAACAGTTTGATAAAGGGATGCTCTAAACTGTGGCTATATAACATTCATATTGATGCTTCTAGTTTAGTGAACACTATCTAATAACATAACCATTTAATTTCCTGTATGGTTTCTGAGAGTTTTACAGATTACGAACAATGAAAGCGGTTTGTGTATAAATGAAAAATTAAACAATGTCTTTATTGAAGTAATATTAGCTGTGGACTAGAATTTTCCCAGGAAAACCATGCATCTGATTTTATTCTATTCATTTATTTATTTTTTATTTATTTATTTACTTTTTCTTTTTTTCAGTTTTTTTTTTTTTTTTTTTTAATGACGGCTATGTGCTGTGGCCCAGATGAGAACACAGCAAATCAGACAAGGATAACATATGGTACAGCATACACTAATAAGTGACTTTATTGTTAGATAATGTCTTATCTTGTACAATATTCCACACACTTCTGAAGCGTTATGACACGCGTCATCTATGGGGGGGGGTTTCCAATCTTAATTTTCATCAATATTATTCCTTTTTTTTTTTTTGTCTGGTTTACCTGTTTACTGTCTCACCTTCAATTTCTAAAGGTGGAAAATAATCCTAAAGTGATGTGTTTTGGAGATATTTAATTTTAATATGTTACATTTTATCCATTGGCAAGTGGCTTTTAATTTACTAATTGCATTTGAGTCAAGGCAAAGTTTATTTTTTCATTGGTAATTAACACAATTATGCCACTGGCATATACTGTGAATTGAAATTTTCTGCTCGCATTAATGATGTCATTGATATATATATATATATATATATATATATATATATATATATATATATATATATATATATATATATATATATATATATATATATATATATATATATATATATATATATATATATATATATATATATATATATATATATATATATATATATATATATATATATATATATATATATATATATATATATATATATATATATATATATATATATATATATATATATATATACATATATATATATAGATAGATAGATAGATAGATAGATAGATAGATAGATAGATAGATAGATAGATAGATATATATATATAGATAGATAGATAGATAGATAGATAGATAGATAGATAGATAAGTAGATAGACAGATATACACACATACACAAACACACTTTTGATCTCTAAATTTTCTGATTGGGGCAAAGCAGACTTAGTATTGTTCAGTGCCTCAAAAACTCAATTCCTCCATCTACGTAACTATATCGCCATAAGCAAGGACAGCATCATTAATGGATAGATAAATAGAAACTTACTAAATCCCCAGGGCGAGATGACATCTTCCCAGAGCATTAAAGAGTGCAAGGGTGAGCTTGGCGAGCCGTTGCTGCGGTCACTAGAGAAGGGAGAAGTACCTAAGGGCCAATTTCACGGTCGCTTGGTAACGTTCCCTACTGAAACACTTACCAGCCTGGTGACAGACATTGCCAACGCCTTGAGCTGATTTCACAGTTGCCGTTTTCGTGCTTTCGGTAATCCCCAATCTGGTGACTATCATAACAAAACGAAATGCGGTGATTCGGTGAAGCTGGTATGCCGGAGCAGCCTCATTAGCTAAAACGAGTCAATTTTTGACAAAAGAATTAACCATGCCAGCACTAAAAAAGGAGAAAGGAGAGGAAATACGTCACCGGCGCCTTCAATGTCACCATTATTATGGGGACATCTTGTGGCTTAAATTCCTCCCTTTGAATGTTTGTCTGACACTCACCAAACCCTTCAGTGCCAGCCAGTCACATAAAAAGTCATCTATTTTTCTGTCCCTCGTTGTTGTACACACACTTTCTTAAACTGAAATATTTCGTGTTTTATGGAAATTATCCTAGCCTCTTATTTATAAGACAGTTACTTTACTTCTGGATGAAATTGTGATTTTTTTTTAATCATGATCTACACAACGAAAAAATTAGCAGTGAACTTAATGAACTGAATATTAAGCTAAACCTAGCCTAACCAAATCCGGCCCTTTGATGGAAATGGTAATGTTATTTCAATATTTTCCAATATTTTTTCTTAGGCGACAAATTCCACATACTCTATGCGTGTGTCACGATTATTACAGGAGTGTGACCAAGCAGACGTAGCAGGCGGAATAAGAGTGACAGGTGCTGAAGTTTTCATCAGCTGGTGAAGCTGGTGAGTTCATGCCGTTATCCAAATTCTTAAATTCTGTCACATTACTACTATAGCCTACGAAGTGTTGGTGTACTGTTAAAGATATAAAATGATAACGTGGACGCTGTTTTGTATCGATAGATTTCCTTACTGGTGTATGTAGCAGTAGTAGTAGTAGTAGTAGTAGTAGTATATATATATATATATATATATATATATATATATATATATATATATATATATATATATATATATATATATATATATATATACTACATATGTGTCCGGCACGTATATATATATATATATATATATATATAGAGAGAGAGAGAGAGAGAGAGAGAGAGAGAGAGAGAGAGAGAGAGAGAGAGAGAGAGAGAGAGAGAGAGAGAGAGAGAGAGAGAGAGAGAGAGAGAGAGAGAGAGAGAGAGTACACAGACAAACAGCCTCACCTGCTCCAGCCTCTGTTGCTTCTCATCAGGCAACATGTGCACTGGAAGGCGACCATGTGTGTCCGGCACGTACGGGCAGCCCCCAAGGTCCCTGATCAGCAGATCGGCCATGCCTTTGTGGCCAGCTTCCAGGGCAGCGTGGAGGGCAGTGCCACCAGAGGCTCCATTAAAGACTGTCCATCCTCCTGCCCTATGCAGGAAGGCGGCAGTCACAGGGCAGTTGGCAGCCGCGGCCTTTGCCAGGAGGTCGCTCAGTGCTGGCCGGTCAGTTTCCTTTCCCCATCGCCAGGCTGCCTGCCAGGGAGTATTTCCCTCGATGGTTTTCACCAGACTGTCGATGCCCTCGACAAGGGCGCTACTGATCTTTTCCAGGCGACGCTGCTCTGCACGCAGCCGGCAGCAGTAGGCCTGTGAGGAAAGGGTGGTCACGACATCAGCTACACACCGTGTGCAGGGAAAGAGAGAGAGAGAGAGAAGCAGCTATGCAAAAGTATAATTAAGTGTCACAAATCTAAAAATGCATGTACGAATAGAACCTAACCTAATCCGAAAAAAATAAATAAATAAATAAAAATACAGAAAAGAAATATTCCCACATTATTCCAAATATTAGGTTTGACAAGCATTATTACAATTACTTTTAGATTATAATGATGAATTAATATGGATTCAACTATTATGAAATTTACTTCACTGCTTGTTCTAAACATTATACTGGTGTCCTTTTATGAAATGACAAGATTCTGTCGCATGATCTCTAATGTTGGACAGCTGTGGTGTGCTAAAGGTCTGTCATGCGCAGCACTAAAACCTGAAACTGAGGGTATTGAAACACAAAGGTTCATCCTCTAGAACTAACCGACCTATAACTCATCCAAGTTTTTCAAACACTTTCCACGCTGCAAGGGAGTCACCACTGAGACTTGGGTCCACTACCGGGTACCTGTGCACGTCCTCATCTTTACAGTGAAGTAGCTCTGTGAGACAGGGGAGGGAAGGTACTCACGGTGGTGAGGAAGGCCAGCACCCTGTGGGTCACATCGGGGCTCTGCCAAGCCTCCTGGAGCAGGTTGGCAGGCAGCGGTGCACCGCTGGCTAGCAGCAGGCTGATGGTGTGTGTACGGTCGGTGGTGACAGCCAGTCTCAGGACAGAATGGCTACCCAGGAGCTCTATGGGAGCGCCCTTACACAGGAGGGTGGACACTGCCTGCACGTCGTCCCGGCGACTGACTGTTAAGAGCAGCTCCTCGTGCAGGTGCTCGGGAGGCGTGCCGCTCTGCCGGAGAGAGAAGGGAAACCATGGTGCTGATGGCATGGTAATGAAAGATGTATAATATAATATAATGTAATGATATGATAGTGTTGTCACGGTTTTCAGAAAGTTTCGCTCGGTGGCGAAATAAGTGTTCACTAGGGGCTGTGGCGTTATGTCAATGTGCATTGTTATAGCCTCTGTGTGTATGTGCGTGCGTGCGCGTGTGTGTGTGTGTGTGTGTGTGTGTGTGTGTGTGTGTGTGTGTGTGTGTGTGTGTGTGTGTGTGTGTGTGTGTGTGTCCGTTTTTTTTTTTTTTTCATGTAGCAGAGACACCGGTCAAGGGCAACAAAAATCCAATAAAAAAAAGCCCACTGAGATGCCGGTCCCTAAATAGGATCCGAAGCGGTAGTCAAAAACTAAAGGATAAGTGTCATGAAACCTCCCTTTTGAAGGAATTCAAGTCATAGGAAGGTGGAAATACAGAAGCAGGCAGGGAGTTCCAGAGTTTACCAGGGAAAGGGAAGAATGATAGAAATTACTGGTTAACTCTTGCATTAGAGAGGTGGACAGAATAGGGGAGAGAGAAAGAAGCAAACATTGTGCAGAGAGGCTGCAGAAGGAGGAAAGGCATGTAGTTAGCAAGATCAGAAGAGCAGTTAGCATGAAAGCAGTGGTAGAAGACAGCTAGAGATGTAACATTGCAGCGATGAGAAAGAGGCTGAAGACAAATAGTTAGAGGAGAGGAGCTGATGAGACGAAAAGCTTTTGATTCCACCTTGTCTCAAAGAGCAGTATGAGTGGAACTCTCCCAGACCATGTGAAGCATACTCCATACATGGACAGATAAGGCTCTTGTAACAGAGTTATCATCTGGGTGGGGGATGGGGAAAAAAAAAATGGTAGAGAGGTCTCAGAACACTTAACTTCATAGTAGCTGTTTTAGCTAGAGATGAGATGTGAAGTTTCCAGTTCAGATTATAAGAAAAGGAAAGACCGAGGATGTTCAGTGTAGAAGAGGGGGACAGTTTAGTGTTATAGAAGAAGAGAGGATAGTTGTTTGGGAGGTTGAGTTGATAGATGGAGGAATTTAGTTTTTGAGATTGAAAATACCAAGTTTCCTGTGCCCCAATCAGAAATTTTAGAGATATCAGAAATCTAGCGTTCTGTGGCTTCCCTACGTGAAATGTTTACTTCCCGAAGGGTTGGATGTCTATGAAAAGACGTGAAAAAGTCCTGGGTGGTATCGCCAGCATAGGAGTGGATAGGACAAGAAGTTTAATTTAGAAGATCATTGATGAATAATAGGAAGAGAGTGGGTGACAGGGCAGAACCCTTAGGAACACCACTGTTAATAGATTTAGGAGAACAGTGACCGGCTACCACAGCAGCAACAGAACGTTCAGAAAGGAAACTTGAGATAAAGTTACAGAGAGAAGGATAGAATCCGTAGGAGGGTAGTTTGGAAATCAAAGCTTTGTCCCAGACTCTATCAAAAGCTTTTGATATGTCTAAGGCAACACCAAAAGTTTCACCAAAATTTCTAAAAGAGAATGACCAAGACTCAGTAAGGAAAGCCAGAAGATCACCAGTAAAGCGGCCTTGACGGAACCCATACTGGCGATCAGATAGAAGGTTGTGAAGTGATAGATGTTTAAAAGTCTTCCTATTGAGGATAAATTCAAAAACTTTAGATAGATAGGAAATTAAAGCAATGGGACGGTAGTTTGAGGGATTAGAACGGTCACTGTTTTTAGGAACAGGCTAAATGTAGGCAAACTTCCATTAAGAAGGAAAGGTAGATGTTGACAGACAGAGTTGCACCTTGACTAGGCAAGGTGCAAGCATAGAGGCGCAGTTTCGGATAACAATAGGAGGGACCCCATCAGGTCCACAAGCCTTTGGAGGGTTTAGGCCAACGATGGCATGGATAAAATCATCGCAAATAATTTTAATAAGTAGCATGAAGTAGTCAGATGGTGAAGGAGAGGGAGGAAACAAGCAAGCAAAGGTTTGAGTAAAGAGTCCAGCTTTAGAGATAGATGTGATAGCAATGGTGCCATCTGATTGAAATAAAGGAAGGAAAGAAAAAGCAAAGTTATTGGAGATGTTTTTTGGCTAGGTGCCAGAAGTCATGAGAGGAGTTAGATCTTGAAAGAGTTTGACATTCTCTATTAATGAATTATTTTTTTGGCTAGTTGAAAAACATACTCGGCATGGTCCCAGGCAGAAATTTAAAGCGCATGAGATTCTGGTGATGGAAGGCTTTTGTGGGCTTTTGTGGGCCACCTTTCTATCCTGTATAGCATGAGAACAGGCTGTTTAGAAGGTTTAAGTCGAGAAAAAAAAAAGTGAGGAATGTACGCCTCTATGCAAGATATTGTCACCTCTGTTATGCACTTGGCACAGAGAGACAGGTCTCTGACACAGAAGCAGTAGTCATTTCAAGGAAAAACAGCATAATACCTCCTCAGGTCTCTCCTTCTAGCAGAGGCAAAACGCCTGAGGCACTTCCGCTTAGAGGGATCCTGAGGAGGGATTGGAGCGATAAGACAAGATACATATATGAGATTGTAATCAGACGAGCCCAACACAGAAAAGAGCATAACACCATAAGCAAAAGGATTAGGGGTTAGGACAAGCTAAAGAGTGTTGGACGTATCTCTAAGATGGTCAGGAATACATGTGTGTGTATGTGTGTGTGTGTGTGTGTGTGTCATTCGCCTATGGTCGTCTGCTGGTCACCCAGCCAGTCGTTCCTACGGAAAGAGCTCAGAGCTCATACTGGCTTATCTTTCAGCAGGACTGAGACCAATCACACACCACACACACACATCGTTTATTAAAGTTTTGAGGTCTCCCAACCAAGGTTGGCAAGCCTGTATTACCTAAAACATCAGTGTCATAAGCCTGAGTGTCGAAAAATGTAAACAAACCGCGTGGAGAGATGTCAACACAGCACAAGAAAGAGAGATCTGCGTCCTTGACCCACAAACAAAAGCGAACGCTCGTGAATGTGGTCATTAGTCACAGAGTAATGCTGGTAATAGTGGCAACTACGCCCTCATCGGTAAGTAAACGGAGAGAAAAGTTGCTGGGTGTAATCCTACCAAGGAGTCTAGAGAACCAGGAGGGGTTAGCCCCATGGAGCAGGAGGGAGAAAATTTTAGAGGCCTGCACCGCCGCAAGATGACAGCGCCATATATTAATGTATATTGACTGATGATGTATATTGTTACCAGCCCTTTACAGCTCGTATACAGAGAATGAGAAGAATGAATGCAGGTGTAAGTGTGGGGAATGATATGATATGTGTGCTTTATTATGCAAATGATGTAGTTAGTGGTTGTGAGTGAATCGGCAGATGAGCTCCAAAGTTTGCGGGATGTTGTACATGGATATGAAAGAGACTTTGGAGTTAGGTTTACCAGTGAGAAGAGTAAGGTAGTGATTGTTAATAGCTCAGAGGATGAAAGTAATGCAGTATGGAGAATTGGAGAGAATGGGTTCAAACAAGAACAAGGATGCAAGTACTTAGGGATGTGGATGAGTCCGAATGAGCTTAAAAAGGCAAGGAACGAAAAGATAAGCTTGGTGAACCAAGGGATAGGTCGATTGGGAAGCACAGCAGGGATGAGAACGATTAAGTATGATGTGCTGAGAGAAGTGTGGAAGAGTGTGACTGTGCTGAGTATAATGTATAATATGGATGTGATTGCATGGAATGAAAGTGAAATTGATAAGTTAGAAGTGGACCAGAATAGAGTAGCAAGGATGGTACTGAATGCACTGAGTAGAAGCTTTGAGAAGTGATATGAGACGGAAAGACTAACAAAGCGACAGCTTCCATCATACCAAGCTAGGCTACAATGTATGGATGTGAATGCAAGGAATTAAAGATGGTCTGAGTCCCACAGCAAAGTATGTCAGATGTGCGACATGGGGAGAGAATGAAACGGTGGAACATGTGGTGCTGGAGTGTGAGAGATAAGGGAAAGATAGGAGAGAGATGATGCAAATGATTCTTACTGAGTTGGGGCATAAGAGGAATAAAAGAGCGGAGAAAACAGGAAGGGAATGGACGGTGGTGCTGCTGGAACTGTGTAGAGACGCATGAGAGGATGATTAAGACTGTGAGAGTTTCTGGAGAAAATGTGGTGTACAAGATGTAGGTATAGTTAGTGTAGAGGATACTATTTATTTTTTCTGGTTGTCTTTTGTTTGTTTGTCTTCTACAAGAGTTGCCAATCCAGCTTTTAGCATCAAGATCAAGATCGTATTCCGTCCGTATTCCAAATATACCGTGTGAGTTCAACAAAAATGGTGGGGAGGTAGTGATAGATAGAATGACTGAATTATTCAACCGAGTGTGGGATGAAGAGAGAGTGCCAAGAAAGTGGAAAGAGAGCAGAGTGTGTCTGTTGCATAAAGGAGGAATTAAGAGTAAGAATGAGCTGAAGAACTACTGGCCAATTGCATTAGTGCATACAATAGGTAAAGTTTTCAGTGCAGTGTTGAATGAGAGACTGTGTAAATATATTGAGAGAGCTGGAGCGCTGGGTGAAGAACAGAATGGTTTTCGTGTGGATAGGAGAGCTGAGGACAATATGTTTGTGGTGAATGAAATGATTGAGAAGAAAAAGAAGGATGGGGGTAAATTGTACTTAGGTTTTCTGGATATAGAGAAAGCTTATGATAGAGTGAACAGAGAAATGCTAGGTATGAAAAGTGCTATGATGGAAGCCTGGGCGGTGATCTTCTCTTCTGAGCGAGGGCACAGTGTATGGATGTGAATGCAAGGAGTTACAGGTGGTCTGAGTCCCGCAGCAAAGTGTGCCAGATGTGTGACACGAGAGAGGATGAGACGGTGGAACATGTGGTGCTGTAGTGTGTGAAGTATGCCAGAGACAGGAATGAGATGATGCAAATAATACTGACTGAGTTAGGGCATGATAGGAATGAAAGAGTGGAGAAGACAGGAAAGGAATGGATGGTGTTGTTGCTGGGACTGTGTAGAAAGGCGAATGAAAGGATGATTGAGGCGGTGAAAGAGTTTCTGGAGAGAATGTGGCGTGCCAGGTGTATGAACAATTAGGATAGAGGATGTTCTTCGTTTCTCTTCTTTTTTTTTTTTTTTTCCTCCTTCAACAGGAGTTGCCAATCCAAAGGCCTGGCTCAGGAGTAATCCTATGGCACCTGTACCATCAAGATCAAGATCAAGATTTCTGGACGAGGTATGAGCATGGCTGTGCAAAGGCAAAGCATGAAAAGATAAGTATGGTAAACCAATGGGTAGATCGATTGGGAAGCGCGGCAAGGATGAGAGCAAGTAAGTATGATGTGTTGAGAGAAGTGTGGAAGAGTGTGGCTGTGTCATGTATAATGTATGGTATGGATGTGATTGCATGGAATGAAAGTGAAATTGATAAGTTAGAAGTGGGCCAGAATAGAGCAGCAAGGATGGCACTGAGTGCACCGAGGTGCACAGCAGTTGAAGCCTTGAGAGGTGACATGGGATGGAGCACCTTTAGAGAAAGACTCACAAAAGCCACACTTAGGTACAAGATTAGGCTTGAGAGAATGGATGATGCAAGAATAGCAAGGAAGGTGTACCTGTGGAATGAAAGTGGAAGCAAATGGAGGAAGAGATGCATGAGAATGACAGACAGGAATGGATTGCAAGTTGTGTGAGCGATAAGAATGGCAGGGAGGAATCAAAATGAACGTGAATGGATGGTAACAAGAGGAGGCAGAGTGGGAGCCGAATGGGATGTGAGAAAATGGAAGAATGAGATAGACAATAGACCCGAGATATGAAAGGTGGTATGATGGAAGCCTGGGCGGTGATCTTCTCTTCCGAGCGAGGGCACAATGTATGGATGTGAATGCAAGGAGTTACAGGTGGTCTGAGTCCCGTAGCAAAGTGTGCCAGATGTGTGACATGGGAGAGGATGAGACGGTGGAACATATGGTGCTGGAGTGTGTGAAAGTCTCTTTTTTTTTTCCCCCCTTCTACAGGAGTTGCCGATCCAAAGGCCTGGCTCAGGAGTAATCCTGTGCTACCTGTACCATCAAGATCAAGATCAAGAACAAGAGGAGGCAGAGTGGGAGCCGAATGGGATGTGAGAAAATGGAAGAATGAGATAGACAAAGAAGTGAAATGTGTGGGATTGAATGAATGGAAGAATGAGATGGAAAGAAAGAAGACCCTGGAATGGTACAAGGAGAAAGAGGCCCCGAGGTATGAAAGGTGGTATGATGGAAGCCTCGGCGGTAATCTTCTCTTCCGAGCAAGGGCACAATGTATGGATGTGAATGCAAGGAATTACAGGTGGTCTGAGTCCCGCAGCAAAGTGTGCCAGATGTGTGACATGGGAGAGGATGAGACGGTGGAACATGTGGTGCTGGAGTGTGTGAAGTATGCCAGAGACAGGAATGAGATGATGCAAGTGATACTGACTGAGTTAGGGCATGATAGGAATGAAAGAGTGGAGAAGACAGGAAAAGAGTGGATGGTGTTGTTTCTGGGACTGTGTAGAGAGGCGAATGAAAGGATGATTGAGGCGGTGAAAGAGTTTCTGGAGAGAATGTGGCGTGCCAGATGTAGGAACAATTAGGATAGAGGATGCTGTTCGTTTCTCTTTTTTTTTTTCCCCCCTTCTACAGGAGTTGCCGATCCAAAGGCCTGGCTCAGGAGTGATCCTGTGCCACCCGTACCATCAAGATCAAGACGAGGAGGACCTACTGATGTCAGCGAACATGCAAGAGAAAAGACTAACCAGGCAAGTAAATGTGTGAAGATTGGCTGTATGAATGTGAGAGGATGGGGTGTGGGCAAGTTTGAGGATGTATGCAAGGAGCTCAGGGAGTGGAGGTTCGTCTTAATCGGGCTCATTGAGACTCACCTGAGAGATGATGTACGAATGGAGGGATGCGAGTATGTTATGATTGGAAAGGGGCGTAAGACACAGGAAACACTGAGAGGAGGCGTAGCCCTACTCTACAAGAAAGAAAGAGGACTGAAAGTAGAGGAGATTGATGTGGGGGAGTGTACTAGTAGTGAGGATGTGCTTGCAGTCAGAGTGGAATGCATGGATGGTCGTGGCAGACCAGAGAAGGTGGTATTGGTAGTAGCGTACATGACTGTCATGGGTGAAAGAGCAGAGTGGGAAAATAGGAGGAAGTATGACATACTTAAGAAAGTTGTGAGAGAGCATGGAGAGGAGAGAGTGCTAGTTATGGGTGACATGAATGCACATGTGGGAATACTGGGGGAACAGGTGAACAGGAATGGTGAAATGCTTGGGGAGTTTGATGATGAACTGGAGCTGGAAAATCTGAATGTTACTTTGACTGAGGGGCGTGTGACTTGGAGTGCAAGAGAGTAGGAATCGGCAATTGACTATGTGTTGGTGAATGGAAGAATGCGTGAAATTGTGTCGAATATGTGGATAGACGAGGATGGTTTGATTGATATTGTGCCTGATCACAACATGTTGGTTGTGGAGTGCTTGATGCAGGGTGGGAATGAAGTGAAAGTGGCAAGTAAGAAAAAGAAGTGGAGACTGAGATATGTAGGGTGGGAGAACTTTCAGGTTGATCTGAGTGAGAGAAGCTGAGATGATGAAAGTATGCATGACGTGGAACATCTGAATGAGAAACTGGTTGAGGACGTGAGGGGTGCTGCTGAGAACCAGATAGGGTTTGTGAGAGTAGGTAGAGGAAAAAATGTATGTAAACCATGGTGGAATGATGAAATCAGAGCGGCTAGGAAGGAGCGAAAGACAATGAGTAGACAGTGTAGATGGCTGAGGAAAAAGAGGCATGAAAGCAATGAGGCGGAGAATGAATATCAGAATGCTTGGGCAGCGTATGTGGAACAGCAGCGGTTGACAAGACAAATGATAATGAATGTTAAAGTGAAGAGTGAAAGGAGTGTGTTTCAATCTTTAAGGGAGAAAGGTATGAAAGGTGGCTGTGAATGGTACACGTTCATGAGAGGTGAGAATATGTCAGGCAGTGTTGGTGTGGAGAGTCTGAAAGTGGATGGTGTAGTTATAACAGAGAAGGAGGGAATCAGGGAGGCAATCAAATGGTTCTAGGAAGAAGTAGGTCGGGTAGTGAGATGTTTAGTGTGAGAGAAGGATGTGTAACACTGGAAAGGAAGAATGCAGATGAACTGGATGAAAGAATCAGTAGGGAGGAAGTGGATAGGTGTGTAAGAAGGCAGAAGAATGGCAAGAAGCAGGTCCAGATGATATACCGTATGAGTTCTACAAGAATGGTGGGGAGGTAGTGATAGATAGAATGACTGAATTATTCAACCGAGTGGGGGATGATGAGAGAGTGCCAAGAAAGTGGAATGAAAGCCGAGTGTATCTGTTGCATAAGGGAGAATCTAAGAGTAAGAATGAGCTGAAGAACTACAGGCCAATTGCATTAGTGAATTAGCGAGATTGCAAGCTGTGTGGGCGATAAGAATGGCTGGGAGGAATCAAAATGAGCGTGAATGGGTGGTAACAAGAGGAGGCAGAGTGGGAGCCGAATGGGATGTGAGAAAATGGAAGAATGAGATAGACAAAGAAGTGAAATATGTGGGACTGAATGAATGGAAGAATGAGATGGAAAGAAAGAAGACCCTGGAATGGTACAAGGAGAAAGAGGCCCCGAGGTATGAAAGGTGGTATGGTGGAAGCCTGGGCGGTGATCTTCTCTTCCGAGCAAGGGTACAGTGTATGGATGTGAATGCAAGGAGTTACAGGAAGTCTGAGTCCCGCAGCAAAGTGTGCCAGATGTGTGACATGGGAGAGGATGAGACAGTGGAACATGTGGTGCTGGAGTGTGTGAAGTATGCCAGAGACAGGAATGAGATGATGCAAGTGATACTGACTGAGTTAGGGCATGATAGGAATGAAAGAGTGGAGAAGATAGGAAAAGAATGGATGGTGTTGTTGCGGGGACTGTGTAGAGAGGCGAATGAAAGGATGATTGAGGCGGTGAAAGAGTTTCTGGAGAGAATGTGGCATGCCAGATGTAGGAGCAATTAGGATAGAGGTTGCTGTTCGTTTCTCTCTTATTTCCCCCTTCTACAGGAGTTGCCGATCCAAAGGCCTGGCTCAGGAGTGATCCTGAGCCACCTGTACCATCAAGATCAGGTCACCAACCCTGTATACAGAGGAGCTAGCAGCCAGGATGAGAAGAATGAATGTAGGGGGAAGTGTGGGGAATGATAAAGTATGTGTGCTTCTTTATGCAAATGACGTAGTTGTTATGAGTGAATCGGCAGATAAGCTTCAAAGTTTGTTGGATGTTGTGGATGGCTATGGAAAAGACTTTGGAGTAAGGTTTAGCAGTGAGAAAAGCAAGGTAATGATTGTGAATAGGTCAGAGGATGAAAGTAATGTGGTATGGAGACTTGGAGAGAATGAGTTGAAACAGGTGCAAGAATACAAGGACTTAGGGATGTGGATGAGTCCTAGTGGAAGTGAAAAGGCAAAGAATGAAAAGAGAAGTATGGTAAACCAGTGGGTAGGTCGACTGGGAAGCATGGCAAGGATGAGAGCAAGTTAGTATGATGTGTTGAGAGAAGTGAGGAAGGGTGTGGCTGTGCCAAGTATAATGTATGGTATGACTGTGATTGCATGGAATGAAAGTGAAATTGAGAAGTTAGAAGTGGGCCAGAATAGAGTAGCAAGGATGGCACTGAGTGCACCGAGGTTCACAGCAGTCGAAGCCTTGAGAAGTGACATGGGATGGAACACCTTTAGGGAAAGACTCACAAAAGCCACACTTAGGTACAAGATTAGGCTTGAGAGAATGGATGATGCAAGAATAGCAAGGAAGGTGTACCTGTGGAATGAAAGTGGAAGCAAATGGAGGAAGAGATGCATGAGAATGACAGTCAGGAATGGATTGCAAGTTGTGTGGGCGATAAGAATGGCTGGGAGGAATCAAAATGAGCGTGAATGGGTGGTAACAAGAGGGGGCAGAGTGGGAGCCGAATGGGATGTGAGAAAATGGAAGAATGAGATAGACAAAGAAGTGAAATGTGTGGGACTGAATGAATGGAAGAATGAGATGGAAAGAAAGAAGACCCTGGAATGGTACAAGGAGAAAGAGGCCCCGAGGTATGAAAGGTGGTATGATGGAAGCCTCGGCGGTAATCTTCTCTTCCGAGCAAGGGCACAGTATATGGATGTGAATGCAAGGAATTACAGGTGGTCTGAGTCCCGCAGCAAAGTGTGCCAGATGTGTGACATGGGAGAGGATGAGACGGTGGAACATGTGGTGCTGGAGTGTGTGAAGTATGCCAGAGACAGGAATGAGATGATGCAAGTGATACTGACTGAGTTAGGGCATGATAGGAATGAAAGAGTGGAGAAGACAGGAAAGGAATGGATGGTGTTGTTGCTGGGACTGTGTAGAGGCGAATGAAAGGATGATTGAGGCGGTGAAATAGTTTGTTGAGAGAATATAGCGTTCCAGATGTAGGAACAATTAGGATAGAGGATGCTGTTCGTTTTTCTTTTTTTTTTTCCCCTTTTACAGGAGTTGCCGATCCAATGGTCTGGCTCAGGAGTGATCTGTGCCACCTGTACTAACAAGATCAATATCAAGATGTCGGGGACTGATGCCAGCCTGTTATCTGGCTTTAGAAGAATTTTGAGCTTCCTGTAAGATCATAATCAAGATCAAGATCCCTAGATGTAAACAAAAAATGTAAAAAGAAACTAAGTCTCTTCCTGTCTTTTGTGGTCTGGGAGATCAGATTTGGCGGTGTGTGCAAGTGGCCTTGCCTTGCTCTCTGAGTTTTGTAGTTTATTTTCTCTTGCCTGTGTGCTGAAATACCCTGAAAAAAAAGGTGATGAGTGCGTGTGGTTCATGCAAGGAGAGTGGCGAATAGGCAAAGGGCTGTGGCCTGCGAGAGATGCATGGCCTGGTTCCATGTAGCCTGTGTTGGCATGAGGGAGGCCAACAAGAAGGCGCTGGGGTTTGAGTGCAAAGATAGTTAACATAGTGCAGAGTATGTATGTGGATGCACATACATACTCTGCACTATCTCACTAAGTGAGAAGAGTTATGCAAGGTAGTATTTTGTCACCAACCCTTATCAGCTTGTATACAGAGGAGCTAGTAACCAGAATAAGAAGAATGAATACGAGTATGGGAGTGAGTGAGGGGAATGATAAGATATTTATGTTTTTTTATGCAGATAATGTAGTGGTTATGAGTGAATCAGCAGATGAGTTTCAAAGTTTGGTGTTATAGATGGGTATGGAAGAGACTTTGGTGTGAGATTTAGCAGTGAGAAAAGCAAGGTCATAATTGTAAACAGGTCAGAGGATGAGAGAAATTCAGTGTGGAGACTGGGAGGAAATGTGTTGCGACAGACAGATGAGTACAAGTACCTGGGAATGTGGATGAGTCTGAATGGCTGTGTGAAGGCAAAGAATGAAAAGATAAGCATGGTGAACCAGTGGGTGGGTCATCTAGGAAGTGCACCAAGGATGAGTGTGAGTAAATATGACGTGCTGCGAGAAGTTAAGAACAGTGTGGCTGTTCCAAGCATTATGTATGGTATGGATGTAATTGTGTGGAATGAGAATGAATTAAAAAAGTTAGAAGTAGGACAGAATAGAGTAGCAAGGATGGCACTTAATGCACCAAAGTATGCAGCGATAGAGGCCTTGAGAGGGGACATGGGTTGGAGTACTTTTATAAAGACATGCAAAAGCAGCATTGAGGTACAAAGCTAGATTTAGAATGGAAGATGCAAGACTAGTGAAAAAAGGTGTTTCTATGGAATGTTAGGAGCAGCAGGTGGGGGAAGAAGTGTGTTAAGATGCTAATAAAGAGTGGTTTGGAAAGTAGTTGGGCTTTTCAACGATTTGAGGAGAGGCATGTTGAGAATGACTGGAATATGATTGCCAGAAATGGGGAGGGTTTAGAATGGGATGTTAGAAAGTGGAAAAATGAGAGAGTGGTGAAGCGTGTTGGATTAAGTGAATGGAAAAATAAGATGGATCATAAAAGTACTTTGGAGTGATATACAGAGGAAAAGGCCCCTATGTATGAAAAGTGGTATGATGGAAGCCTGGGCGGTGATCTCTTCTGAGCGAGGGCGCAGTGCATGGATATGAATGCAAAGAGTTACAGATGGGGTGAGTCCCACAGCAAAGTGTGCCAGATGTGTGACATGGGAGAGGATGAGACGGTGGAGCATGTGGTGCTGGAGTGTGTAAAGTATGCCAGAGACAGGAATGAGATGATGCAAGTGATACTGACTGAGTTAGGGCATGATAGGAATGAAAGAGTGGAGAAGACAGGAAGGGAGTGGATGATGGTGTTGCTGGGACTGTGTAGAGTTGTGAATGAAAGGATGATTGAGGCAGTGAAAGAGTTTCTTGAGAGAATGTGGCAAGCCAGATGTAGGAAGAATTAGTGTAGAAGATGCTGTTCGTTTCTCTCTCTCTCTCTCTCTCTCTCTCTCTCTCTCTCTCTCTCTCTCTCTCTCTCTCTCTCTCTCTCTCTCTCTCTCTCTCTCTCTCTCTCTCTCTCTCTCTCTCTCTCTCTCTCTCTCTCTCTCTCTCTCTCTCTCTCTCTCTCTCTCTTTTTTTTTTTACAAGAGTTGCTGATCCAAAGGTCTGGCTTAGGAGTGATCCCAAGATACCTGTACCATCAAGATCAAGATCATGTGTGTGTGTGTGTGTGTGTGTGTGTGTGTGTGTGTATAGTTGAGTACTAGGCAGAATCTCTTAAACATTTGTAAACTTATTGGAGGGTGTGGATTAGGTAAAAAAAATGTTTAACATTGATTGCGAGAAATGCAAAAGGGAGGTAACATGTCACTGCTAAGGAGTAGCATTTGAAAGTTGCTGTGATTGGTATCATGTGGAGTGTGTGAGGCTAAAGGGGGCAGGAGATAGGGTCCTCAAGAACAAGAACCTCTTCCTCCTGTGCAGTGGGTGTCTCTTGAGGGTGAAGGAGGAATGGAAGGCACTCACTGTGAGAAGTGAGGTGGAGGACTCCAAAACGGAGGAGTCCGGGGAGGATACCCCTAGGAGTGATGCCAGGTCTGTCAGAGGGGAAGAGGAAGGCCAAGGCAGGGAGATGGAGGATTCTAGGCTCCCTGCTGAAGTAAAGGACCAGCCAAAAGAACCCCAGGATCACACTTACTGTAAGAAGACTGGGAGGAAGAAGCAGAAAGGACCAGATAAAGGAGAGCAGGACTGTGAGGAAAGGCATGTGGCCACTAGGCAGGCTGTGGGATGTGCCAGTAGGGTGCAAGAGGAGAGCAGCAGTGGTAAGGTTAAGAAGACAGACCAGAATAGGAAGGATCATTACAACAGAAGGATGGAGAAGAACAGCAACTGGATGGACCAGAGGGACAATGCCAGGCCAAGGACATGGATGTGGGTGGGAGTAGGAGACCATTCCTGGAAAAAGATACAGGAGGGTAGAAGGCCAAAGCTGAGGACACAGGAGAAGGCAGGAGGGAGAGTGTTGATATTTTGAAATAGTCTCGAGGGGAATAAGTAAAGAGATCTACTTGTTGTCAAAAGGTGGATATAAGGTGATGGGCAAGAGTTGACCAGGGGCCAACATCAGGGTCATCCATGAGGTAGTGAAAGAACACTACAGGGAAATGGGACCTGAGGACCTGGTGGTGATAGAGGGAGGAGGGAATAGCTTGGAGGAGATAGGTGGAAAGGAGACACGGCGGTGAATGGAAGAGATAGTTCACATGGTAAGGGAGAAGATAGACAAGAGGCCTTTATGATGTGCATCCCCATGAGGTGGGATAAGGAAGGTCAAAAATTTGGCCAGGAGAGGAGATGGGTGAACAGGAGATGCATAGGGAAGCTAGAAGAATGGGAATGTGATGGGCTGCAGTTGTGGACGGCATCCACATATCTAACATAGGGAAGGTATGGGTAGCCTGGAATGTGATAGAGTGATCCCAGCACTGGGAGGACACCAGACAGGAATAGGAGAAGGTAAGGAAAGGAGAGATGCTGCTTGCATTCCTGAACACAAACAGATGGAGTGAGGGAAAATGGAGGGTACAAGGGCCTTATCTGTCCATGTATGGAGTATGCTTCACATGTCTGGGGGGTTCCACTCATACCGCTCTTCTAGACAGGGTGGAATCAGAAGCTTTTCGTCTCACCAACTCCTCTCCTCTAACTGACTGTCTTCAGCCTCTCTCTCATCGCCACAATGTTGCATCTCTAGCTGTCTTCTACCGCTATTTTCATGCTAACTGCTCTTCTGATCTTGCTAACTGCAACTATGGCCTCACTGTACAAGACTCTTCTTTCTCGCACCCCTATTCTGTCCACCTCTCTAATGCAAGAGTTAACCAGTATTCTCAATCACTCATCCCTTTCTCTGGTAAACTCTGGAACTCCCTCCCTGCTTCTGTATTCCCATCTTCCTATGACTGGAATTCCTTCAAGAGGGAGATTTCAAGGTACTTATCCTTTAATGTTTGACTACTGCTTTGGACCCTTTTATGTAGCTGACATGTAACTGGCTTTTTTTATTCATTGGATTTTTGTTGCCCTTAGTCAGTGTCCCTCCTACATAAAAAAAAAAAAGAAGGGAGAGACTATGACGTGATAGGAGCAGGTGATACAGGGTGGCATAACAGTATCGAGTGGAGTGAAGGAGGCTGGTTAGTCTTAGGCAGAGGCAGGCAAGCAGGAGAGAAGAAAGGAAGAGGATTGGGGGTGATTATGAGGGAAAAGAAAGGTAGGAGTGTGGAGGAAATCAAGATAACAAGGGAAATGGAAGGTAGACTAGGTCACAACAAGGGTGACACCTTAACAGTGAAGACCACAGAGCATGGGACTCAGTGGTGGGTGACAGTAATGTATATGGGCGTGGAGAGCCGGAGGAATGATGAGGATAACAGGAAGCTTTATGAGGCAGTGACTAGCTTGAAAGAGAGGGTAGGACAAAATAAATGGGTTGTAATGGGTGATCTGAATAGACACATAAGGTTGATGGAGGAGATGGTGAACTGAAATGGGCAGCTGACATGGAAATGAGGATGAAGAAATGGGAGTTAGAAAACCCTGTAACATGGAGAGATAGGAGAAGTGAGTCAGCAATAGACTGTGTCATAGTAAATGAACAGATAAAACAACAGGGATGTAGGATATGGAAAATGAAGGAATAGATGTTTCAGATCACTTCTTAATAGGCATTACCGTTGGGAAGACCAGGAAGTGTACAGGAGTTAGGAAGGAAGTGTGGAAAGAGAAGTGGACCTTAAAGAATGCAGACTGGGTGAAGTACTGTAGAGAAATGGAAGAAATTATGCCAGGAGAGAGAGAGAGGAGGTAGGAAGGACACTAAGTAAATGGGAATGTGACATCAAACAAAACATAAGGTGCCAGGCAAAGAAGCCTGTGGGTGTAAAGAAGATTAAGGTAGAGAAAACCAGACTGAAAGGATGGTGGGATGAGGAGGTAGCTAATGCATTAGGAGACAGGAAAAAGAGAAAATAGTAAACAAAGAAACCTAGCTACACTGGCAAAGAGATCTGGAGGAAGCTATGAAGCAGAGTGGGCACAGGCTTGGGATAGGTATATAGATGTGGAGAAAGCAGCTCAGGCAATCACTAGAGGTAAGATTGAGAAGTGGGAGGGAGAGCAGGCAAGGCTCCTCAACAACATGCCACAGAAAGAAAGACAAAAAGGAAGCGTGGAGACAATCAAGGAGGAACTTGGTTAGGCCAGCAACACTCCGGGGGGTGAAGCTGAAGGTGGATGGCAGGGAGGCAAGCAGCGAGGAGGAAGTGGTGCCCATACTGGAGGAGTATTGGCACAGGATTGTTTGACAGGAGGAGAAGGAGGAAGAGGAAACAGGAAATATGTCTATTTACAATAATAAATCTAGGGGGATGGAAGATGTTGAGGTAGAAGAACAGGATACAGCTTTAGCAGTGAGAGCCATCAAGACGGAAAGCAGGAAGGACATATGGCATCATAGGTGAGTTCATAAAGTATGGTGGGGAAGCATTAGTACAGGCACTAACTGGGCTGTTCAGGAAAATATTAGAGATAGGAGAGGGGCCTCAAAATTGGAACAGGAGCAGAATTACACTCATACACAAGGGAGGAGAAAAACCAAGGGAGGATGTAGGTAATTACAGACATATAGCAGAGGTAAACATACTAGCTAAGGCATTTGGTTGGGTGATTTATAATGAATTGAAGACTTGGATAGAGGAGAAAAAGGTTCTTGGAGATGAGAAGAGTGGTGTTAGACCAGGTAGAGGTGGCTTAGAAAATGTGCTAGTTATGAAGGAAATTACTGAAAGAAATGTAAAGCTAAGGAAGGAGCTGTACTTGGTTTTCTTAGATACAGAAAAGGTCTATGATAAGATAGACAGGAGCAAACTGCTGACATTACTTGCACACAGAGGGCTGTACAGGAAGGTAGTGCAGGTAATTAGGAAGGTGTATGAGAATAATGAGGTGAAGTTCACATTAGGAGACATTAGTGCAGGTTGGATGAGAAACAATATTGAAGTACAGCAGAGGTGTGTGATGTCCCCAACCTTATTTAATATTTGCATAGAGGAGTTAATAACAAGGATCAGGGTGTCAGGGAAGGGTGTTAAAGTTGGGGATAGGAGATTAGGATGTCTAGCCTATGCCGATGACATAATGCTGATGACAGAGAGTAAGGATGACATGGAGGAGTTGTTGTGGGTAGCCAGCGTATATGGATGATAGAGGGGTGTTAAGTGTAATGACAGGAAATAATTATAATGTGACCTAATTTAATAGGTAGAGGGACAGTGGGTATTAGGGAACAGCATACTAGAAGTGGTGGAGAGGTACACTTACTTGGGGCTAGAGGTAAGCAAAGAATGAATAGGAGGTGAAAAACAGATGAAAATAAATTAAGGAAAAGCCAGGAAGATGACAGGAATGATAATTAGTGCATGGAGTAGGATAGTCAACAAGTATGAGGAAGGCAGAAGATTATGGAAGGGAATGGCAGTACCTTGCTGCTTGTGTGGGTTTGAAATTACCTACTACCAGGAGGGAGACTTAACAAGATTAGAGAAGACCCAGAATATAGTAGGTAGGTGGGGGTTAGGTGTTCCTTGCAGCACAGCAGTAGAAGCTGTCAGAATAATGTGATGAATGTGATGAATAATTAAAGGGAAGTTGAGCTTTTTGAAGAAGATAGGATAGGTGGGTGAAACAGGTAGTGAGGGAAAACTATTAGATCTTCATGGAGTAGGGAAATGGATAGGTGGAAAAGGAGGGAAAATCTTGATGAAGACTGGAGGAGGATAGGACACAGAGAGGTGAGGAAAAGTATAGAAAAAGGTGGTTTAGTTAGATGGCAGACAGGGATAGAAATAAATTTTACATTAAAGTGGTACAAGTGGAAGGAGAGACCTGAGGCACTCCACTGGCATGTAGGAGACTGGGGCAGGAAGTTGTTAGTGAAGGCAAGGACAGGGACACTGGAGGTAAAGGCTAGGAACAAGGTTGAGCTGGACCAGGGATGTAACATGTGTAGAGGGGTGAGGGAGACTGTGGAACATTTCCTGGTGGAGTGTGTCAGGTATGATAGGCTCTATAACTGCAATTATAGGAGAAGATGAGTGCAATAGGAGATTAAAGGAGGAGGACAGTGGAGTTCTCATGGTGCTGGGCCTACATCAAGGGGGGGGGGGAGAGAGAGAGAGAGAGAGAGAGAGAGAGAGAGAGAGAGAGAGAGAGAGAGAGAGAGAGAGAGAGAGAGAGAGAGAGAGAGAGAGAGAGAGAGAGAGAGAGAGAGAGAGAGAGAGAGAGAGAGAGAGAGAGAGAGAGAGAGAGAGAGAGAGAGAGAGAATAGTATGGGTGATGAAAGAGTTCCTAGTACAGGCATGGAAGAAACATAACATGTTACATGTGTAGTTTTGTTCTATGTGCTGTGCTCACTGCTCTCCTTCTACAGGTAGTGGATGGACCACAGCATAACACAGAAGGGAAGGAGGACCTATCAAGTGATAAAAAGCAGAAGAGATCACAAGAAGAAGAACAAGAATGTGTGTGTGTGTGTGTGTGTGTGTGTGTGTGTGTGTGTGTGTGTGTGTGTGTGTGTGTGTGTGTGTGTGTGTGTGTGTGTGTGTGTGTGTGTGTGTGTGTGTGTGTGTGTGGAGAGAGGGACAAGGATGGTCCCAAAAAGCTACATTTATTTCCTAAGGATGCCAAGAAGTGAGTATAGTATCAAATAAGAGATGAAGGGTACATAAACAGATGTTTACTCAATGCACTTCAAGGGTGAAGTTGTCATTTTATGAAGGCTATGAAATAGTGTATTTGTTGAATCAGACATAACCTATACACATTCACTTCTACTTTCATGACGCGTCTCACTGGCTAGAACTCCTCGCATTATGAAACTCGTATATATGTAACACACTGACGCCATCAATGATTTTTTAACGTTTGTTGGCTTTCCTTTGAACGTCTTAAGATTTGGTTAGTTAGAAAGTAGGTAGGCTAAGTTTGGTTTGTTAGGTTAGGTTGGTCAGGTTTGGTTTGGTTAAGATTGATTAGGTTGGAAGGTAGGCTAGGTTTTGTTTGGTTAAGTTAGGTTAGTTAAGTTGGTTGGTTAGGTTTTGCTTGGTTAGGTTAGGTTTGGTTGGTTAGGTTTGATTTGGTTAAGTCAGGTTAGGTAGGAAGGTTGGTTAGGTTAGGTTTGGTTAAGTCAGGTCAGGTTAGGAATCCAATAATGAGTTGGAAGCTTATAGTAATGCCGCCAGTGAGTTTTCTTTTAATTGTTAGCTTTTTATCAGGAGTCCTATTGTAAGAAAATAGTCTAAACTGCGAACTGCACAGTGTTGATGAGCATTTACAGGGATATAACTTTTTTTCTTCTGTTGTTTTGATGCAGTTTGACTAATTTGCAATTAATTTTTGTCATAAATTACTGTTCCTTATGGTGGAGGGGTGGTAAAAATGAAAACCGACTGATTTGCAACAGAAAGTGATGCAGATCTTTTAAAAATCACACCAAAACTTATCAGAAAAAAAAAAGTCTTGTCCACCATATGGAGTTTGTAGATACTGAAAATTTACCCGGGATTGTTTCTTCATGTAATGGGGTTGATGAGCTGTATACCTCTCACCTAACTCATCTGACTATAAGAAATTCTTTGACTACTTAACTTCCAAAGTGGAGCACATTCTCTCTTCCATTTTGTAAAGATCTCCATTCTTGGAGACTTCAATGTTCACCACCAGCTTTGGCTTTCCTCTCCCTTCACTGACCATCCTGGTGAACTAGCCTTCAACTTTGCAACACAACCTGGAGCAATTGATGCAACACCCTACTCGTATTCCTGACCATCTTGGAGATACACTCAACCTTCTTGACCTTTTCCTGACCTCTAATTCTTCTGCATATGCTGTCACCCTCTCTTCTCCATTAGGCTCCTCCAACCACAATCTCATATCTGTATCTCGTCCTATCCTCAGGATCCCCCTAAGCGAAGGTGCTTGTGACGTTTTGCCTCTGCTAGTTGGGAGGACCTGAGGAGGTATTTTGCTGATTTTCCTTGGAATGACTACTGCTTCCGTGTCAGAAACCCGTTTTTGTGTGCCAAACACATAGCAGAGGTGATAGTGTCTGGCATGGAGGCGTACATTCCTCACTCTTTTTCTCGACCTAAACCTTCCAAGCCTTGGTTTAACACAGCTTGTTCTCATGCTATGCATGATAGAGAGGTGGCCAACAAAAGGTACTTAAGCCTTCCATCACCAGAATCTCATGCACTTTATATTTCTGTCCAGAACCATGCCAAGTCTGTTCTCCAACTAGCCAAAAACTCCTTCATTAACAGAAAGTGTCAAAATCTTTCAAAATCTAACTCCCCTCATGACTTCTGGCATCTAGCCAAAAATATCTTCGTTCAAGCCTTTGCTAAAAAAGCTACCTTGGATGATTCTGAGTTTGTTCCTCCCTCTCCTCCTCCCTCTGACTACTTCTTGGTACCTATTAAAATTCTTTGCAATGATGTTTTCCATGCCCTCACTGGCCTAAATCCTCCAAAGGCTTATGGACCTGATGGGGTCCCTACTATTGTTCTCCGAAACTGTACCTCCGTGCACAGTTTCGCCTAGTCTTTCGCCTTGCCTAGTCAAACTCTTTCACTCTGTCTGTCAACATCTACCTTTCCTTCTTGCTGGAAGTTTGCCTACATTCAGCCTGTTCCTAAAAAGGGTGACCATTCTAATCCCTCAAACTACCGTCCTGTTACTTTAATTTCCTACCTATCTATAGTTTTTTAATGTATCCTCAACAGAAAGATTCTTAAACATCTATCACTTCACAACCTTCTATCTGGTCACCAGTATGGTTTCCATCAAGGCCGCTCTACTGGTGATCTCCTGGCTTTCCTTACTGAGTCTTGGTCATAAGACTTTCTTCTTTCTCTCACCCCTATTCTGTCCACCTCTCTAACGCAAGAGTTAACCAGTATTTTCAATCATTCACCGCTTTCTCTGGTAAACTCTGGAACTCTCTGCCTGCTTCTGTATTTCCACCTTCTTATGACTTGAATTCCTTCAAGAGGGAGGTTTCAAGACACTTATTCATCAATTTTTGACCACTGCTTTGACCCTTTTATGGGACTGGCATTTCAGTGGACATTTTTTTTATTAGATTTTTGTTGCCCTTGGCCAGTGTCCTTCCTATATTAAAAAAAGAAAAAAAAATCCCCTTTTAGAGATTTTGGTGAAACTTTTGCTGTTGGCTTGGACATATCAAAAGCTTTTAATAGAGTCTGGCACAAAGCTTTGATTTCCATACTATCTTCCTACGGCTTCTATCCTTCTCTCTGTAACTTCATCTCAAGTTTCCTTTCTGACCTTTCTATTGCAGCTGTGGTAGACGGTCACTGTTCTTCTCCTAAATCTATTAACAGTGGTGTTCCTCAGGGTTCTGTCCTGTCACCCACTCTCTTCTTATTATTCATTAATGATCTTTTAAACCAAACTTCTTGTCCTATCCACTCCTACGCTGATGATACCATCCTGCACTTTTCCACGTCTTTTCATAGACGTCCAACCCTTCAGGAAGTAAACATCTCACGCAGGGAAGCCACAGAACGCTTGACTTCTGATCTTTCTAAAATTTCTGATTGGGGCAGAGCAAACTTGGTATTGTTCAATGCCTCAAAAACTCAATTCCTCCATCTATCAACTCGACACAACCTTCCAGACAACTATCCCCTCTTCTTCAATGACACTCAACTGTCCTCCTCTACTACACTGAACATCCTCGGTTTGTCTTTTACTTATAATCTGAACTGGAAACTTCACATCTCATCTCTAGCTAAAACAGCTTCTATGAAGTTAGGTGTTCTGAAATACCTCCGCCAGTTTTTCCCACCACCCAGCTGCTAACTCTTAACTTATCCATCCATGTATGGAGTATGCTTCACATGTCTGGGGGGGTTCCACTCATACCGCTCTTCTAGACATGGTGGAATCAAAAGCTTTTTGTCTCATCAACTCCTCTCCTCTAACTGACTGTCTTCAGCCTCTCTCTCATCGCCGCAATGTTGGATCTCTAGCTGTCTTCTACTGCTATTTTCATGCTAACTGCTCTTCTGATCTTGCTAACTGCATGCCTCCCCTCCTTCCATGGGCTCACTGCACAAGACTTTCTTCTTTCTCTCACCCCTATTCTGTACACCTCTTTAATGCAATAGTTAACCAGTATTCTGTCATTCATCCCTTTGTCTAGTAAACTCTGGAACTCCCTGCCTGCTTCTGTATTTTCACTTTCCTATGACTTGAATTCCTTCAAGAGGGAGGTTTCAAGACACTTATCCTTCAGTTTTTTACTACCACTTTGGACCCTTTTCTGGGACTGGCATCTCAGTGGGCTTTTTTTATCTATTTTTTTTTTTTTCATTGGATTTTTGTTGCCTTGGCCAGTGTCCCTCTTACATAAAAAAAAAAAAAAATTGCTTGTGTATTATATCACTGGTAAAATACATTCCAAAATAATCAGTGGGCATGGCATCAATGTTGGGTGGATGTTTGAATCCACTGGCTCTTGTAAAAAGAACAGGAGAAGGCCAAACATCACCTTGCAGTGACGCACACCCCCCCATCTGTGCAGACGATGCACCTGCTGACTGAATAATCTCATTGTCACCACTATTACTTTCACTGTTTGCTGTGAGAGTAGCAGAATCATCATCACTTATGACTTCATCGACAGCTAAGTCATCTAGGATTACTTCTTCCTCATTGGTGTCGGCATAGTCATCACCTTTAGTTTCTTCAAGGTCAGAAACAGCCAGCATCACCACACCCTCCCCATTCCACTCCATCATGCCAGCACCATGTACTCTTACCTAAGCAAATAACAAGACAAAAATGAAAAGTCTTAGTAATGATATGTTCCTGAAGTATTTATTTATCTATGGAAATACATGTGTATCTTCTGTCTTGCCTACAAATTGATAAAAATTATAAAATACAGCACATTCTTATTGGTGTACTCATCACGCTCACAGCTGGCGCGCTCACAACATCACGAACATATCCTTGTAAAAGTTAACACTTGATCGACCAAGTGTCCACCATCTTGAAAACAATGGGCCAATGATAGGCCTTGATGTGTGAAGGATAGCCTAAAACCTAAACAAACTGTACAGCATAAAACAAGCGCGGAGTTTGAAAAGCGCCACGATTATGCCTGACGGGGTAAAAGGGTTAAGTAGTCTCTCATTCAGTTTAGCATTGTCCCTCTCAGTCCTCCTATACGTTCCATCTTCCATAATAGTATTTTATGTGGAAGTTTATGAAAAGCTTTTTTGATGTCCAAATACACTTCATCTACCCACCCATCTCTGCTTTGTACTTCATCTATTACTCTTGTATAGAAACTTAGTAAATTTGTCACACATGACCTTCCTTTTCTGAAACCTAATTAGTTGTTTGCTATAACTTCATTCTCTTCCAAATATTTCACCCACTTTTTCTTGATCACTATTTCACAGGTCTTTTCCACAGCATTAGTCGGCAACACCGGTCTAGAATTTAGTGGCTCAGTCCTCCTTCCTCCTTTGTGTATTGGCAGTATATTTGCTCTTTTCCACTCCTTTGGTACTCCTCCCTCTATCAGTGAGCTGTTAATCACATCCCAAATTGGCTTTACTCTTGTTCTCTACATTCCTTTAGTGTCCAGCCTGATACTCCATCAGGCCCCAGTGCCTTCCTGACATCAGCTTCTCTAACAATTTGCCAATTTCATGCTTTTCCACCAAGACTTCCCGTAACCCACCCCCCGCCGCACTCTCTCATTTAGTTCTGTAAAATCAGCTTCCACATTGAACACAGACTTGAAACTCTCATTCATTATTTCACTTATCTCTTCTGTTGTCTGATATGTCCTTTCTCCCTGTACTGTCTTGTCAATGGTCTCTCTGCTTGTCATCTTTCCATTGATATATCTGTAAAAAAAGCTTGGGCTCTTCTTCACATTCCTTTACCATATCCTTTTCAATTTTTTTCTCCTCCTCTCTTCTTATTCTAACATACTTATTCCTTACCTCCTTATACTGCTGTCTGTTATTTTAATTTGTTTGCTTCTTCAGTTTCTTCCAAGCTATATCCTTTCTCTTCTTAGTTTCTGCACATCAGACATTATACCAAATATGTTTGCTCCGCCTTACTTTATATACAGGTACATACTTCTGCACACCCTCATTGTATTTCTTCAGGAATGTTTTGTATTTCTCTTGCACTGTCTTGCCTTCCATAAGTCTCTTTTAATCAATACTCGCAAAGAATTTTCTCAATTCTGCAATATTTGTCTGCACAATTTAATCTTCCATTTTTATAATCCTCCTTACATGGTAGAACCTCTCAATCCTGCAGCACCACTTTTAACACCACATGGTCGCTTTTTCCCATTGGACTCGAGAGTTTAATGCTTGAACAGGGTTCCTTTATCTTTATTTTATTTATTCTTTTTTTATTAATTAATTAATTAATTTATTTATTTTTGTAAACACCAGGTCTAGCATAGATGGTTCTCTGTATCTGGTAAATTCCTCCACCCACTCGTCCATTGTATTCATCATAGCTAACTGTAGCATTTCTTCACTCCACACTCCATAACAAGCTTGTCCTGCTTTTCCAGAATGCCAGAGATCAGTTCCCTCACGCACCTTATTTCTCTCTCTACGCTGGTTATCCTCCTTATATTTCCTTTTTCTTCTCTGAACCCTGAAAGTTGTGTCATGGGGGAAAGGAGGTATGCACATATTGTTCCATGTCTGTATCTATTATTATCTAACTTACCCTTAAAATTATGAATAGTTTTTGCTTGTACCACATTCTTACCTAGACAGTTCCATGCATCAACTACTCTCTGTGGAAAACTATTCTTTTTGGTACCTCTTCTACAAATTTTCTTTTTCAGCTTCTTTCCGTGTCCTCTAGTATGTCTCTTATCCCACGTTACAGTGTCATTGCTGTCTAGCTCTTCCAATCCTTCCATTAGTCTGTGTATCATAATTAAGTCTCCTCTTTCCCTTCTTTGATCCAAAGTTGGAAAGTTTAGTTTTTCTAGTCTCATTTCGTATGTCTCTTCACTTAGTTTGGGATCATCTTTGTTGCTGCTCTTTGTTTCCTCTCCAGTTTACTGATATGTTTCTTGAGACTTGGTGACCATACTATAGTTTCAGACGAATTGTTACAGCTCGTTTCCTCATCATTTCTTCATCCAAGTACGCTAATGCAATTCTTATATTCCTTAGCAAATTCATTGTTTCCCCAACATCTTGTTTATATGGTAATCATATGCTACTATCACAACAAGGTCTGTTTCCTTTATTCTTTTTCCAGTATAGTCATCTCCCAACTTGCAATCACTAGATGGTCTTTTTTTACTCTCCCCAAATTCCAATAAGCTGCATTTTTTTTACAATAAAATTAATTTCCCATTTACAGTTCCATTTATCAATTTGGTTCACATTCTGACCCTCTTCCCTTTTGCAGAGATCTCCATTCTTGGAAACTTCAATGTTCACCACCAGCTTTGGCTTTCCTCTCCCTTCACTGACCATCCTGGTGAACTAACATTCAACTTTGCTATCCTCCATGACCTAGAGCAATTGGTGCAACACCCTACTCGTATTCCTGACCGTCTTGGTGATACACCCAACATTCTTGACCTTTTCCTGACCTCTAATCCTTTTGCTTATATTGTCACCCTCTCTTTTCCATTGGGCTCCTCCAATCACAATCTCATATCTGTATCTTGTCCTATCACTCCAATCCCTCTTCAGGATCCCCCTAAGCGAAGGTGCTTCTGGCGTTTTGCTTCTGTTAGTCGGGGGGACATCAGGAGGTAATTTGCTGATTTTTCTTGGAATGACTACTGCTTCTGTGTCAGGGACCCGTCTTTGTTTTCGTGCTATACCTCTGCTAGTTGGGGGGACCTGAGGAGGTATTTTGCTGATTTTCCTTGGAATGACTACTGCTTCCGTGTCAAAGAATTGTCTTTGTGTGCTAAGCTCATAACAGAGGTGATAGTGTCTGGCATGGAGGTGTACATTCCTCACTCTTTTTCTCAACCTAAATCTTCCAAACCTTGGTTTAACACAGCTTGTTTTCGTGCTATACATGATAGACAGGTGGTTCACAAAAGGTACTTAAGCCTTCCATCACCAGAATCTCATGCACTTTACATTTTTGTCCGGAACCATGCCAAGTCTGTTCTCCAACTAGCCAAAAACTCCTTCATTAACAAAAGTGTCAAAATCTTTCAAGATCTAACTCACCTCGTGACTTCTGGCATCTAGCCAAAAATATCTCCAATAACTTTGCTTCTTCTTCTTTCCCTCCTCTATTTCAACCAGATGGCACCACTGCTATCACATCTATTTCTAAAGCTGAACTCTTCGCTCAAACCTTTGCTGAAAACTCTACCTTGGACGATTCCGGGCTTGTTCCTCCCTCTCCTCCACCCTCTGACTATTTCATGCTACCTATTAAAATTCTTCGCAATGATGTTTTCCATGTCCTTGCTGGCCTAAACCCTCGGAATGCTTATGGACCTGATGGGGTCCCTCCTTTTGTTCTCCAAAACTGTGCCTCCATGCTTGCACATTGCCTAGTCAAATTCTTTCAGCTCTGTCTGTCAACATCTACCGTTCCTTCTTGCTGGAAGTTTGCCTACATTCAGCCTGTTCCTAAAAAGGGTGACCATTCTAATCCTTCAAACTACCATTCTATTGCTTTAATTTACTGCCTATCTAAAGTTTTTGAAACTATCCTCAACATGACGATTCTTATACATCTATCACTTCACAACCTTCTATCTGATCGCCAGTATGGGTTCTGTCAAAGCCGCTCTACTGGTGATCTGGCTTTCCTTACTGAGTTTTGGTCATCCTCTTTTAGAGATTTTGTTGAAACTTTTGCTGTTGCCTTGGACATATCAAAAGCTTTTGATAGAGTCTGGCACAAGGCTTTGATTTCCAAACTACCCTCCTACGGCTTCTATCCTTCTCTCTGTAACTTCATCTCAAGTTTCCTTTCTGACCATTCTATTGCTGCTGTGGTAGACGGTCACTGTTCTCCTAAATCTATTAACAGTGGTGTTCCTCAGGGTTCTGTCCTGTCACCCACTCTCTTCTTATTATTCATTAATGATCTTCTAAACCAAACTTCTTGTCCTGTCCACTCCTACGCTGATGATACGACCCTCTACTTTTTCACGTCTTTTCATAGACGTTTAACCCTTCAGGAGGTAAACATTTCACACAGGAAAGCCACAGAACGCTTGACTTCTGATCTTTCTAAAATTTCTGATTGGGGCAGAGCAAACTTGGTACTGTTCAATGCCTCAAAAACTCAATTCCTCCATCTATCAACTTGACACAACCTTCTAGACAACTATCCCCTCTTCTTCATTGACACTCAACTGCCCCCTCTACTACACTGAACATCCTTGGTCTGTCTTTTACTTATAATCTGAACTGGAAACTTCACATCTCATCTCTAGCTAAAACAGCTTCTAAGAAGTTAGGTGTTCTGAGACGTCTCCGCCAGTTTTTCTCACCCCCCCCGCAGCTGCTAACTATGTACAAGGGCCTCATCTGTCCATGTATGGAGTATGCTTCACATGTCCAGGGGGGGTTCCACTCATACTGCTCTTCTAGACAGGGTGGAATCAACAGCTTTTCATCTCATCAACTCCTCTCTTCTAACTGACTGTCTTCAGCCTCTCTCCCACTGCCGCAATGTTGCATCTCTAGCTATCTTTTACTGCTATTTTCATGCTAACTGCTCTTCTGACCTTACTAACTGCATGCCTCCCCTCCTCCCGTGGCCTCGCTGCACAAGACTTTCTTCTCTCTCTCACCTCTGTTCTGTCCACCTCTCTAATGCAAGAGTTAAGCAGTATTCTCAACCATTCATTCCTTTCTCTGGTAAACTCTGGAACTCCCTGCCTACTTTTGTATTTCCACCTTCCTATGACTTGAATCCCTTCAAGAGGGAGGTTTCAAGACACTTATCCATCAATTTTTGACTACTCCTTTGACCCTTGTATGGGACTGGCATTTTAGTGGGCATTTTTTTTTTTTTACTGGATTTTTGTTGCCCTAGGCCAGTGTCCCTCCTACATAAAAAAAAAAAAAACAACTCTCCATTCTGTTTTCGTCTTCGCCAGCCATTTGTTTATGCTTATCAGCTTTTCCACCTATTGCTTAGGCACTACCATCCTATGCCATTTCTCTTGTTTATTTATTTTTTTTCTGACTAAAGGGCGGGACAGAACATATAGCATAGCTCCATACCTTTTTGTGACCACAACTTAGGCCTGGAGTTTGTGTTTATTCCAACTTCTATCCAGCAAAGTTGTATTTCTTCTGGAGCCCTCTTGCAACACATCTGATCAAGGCACGTGCCACACAATGTGTGTGTGTGTGTGTGTGTGTGTGTGTGTGTGTGTGTGTGTGTGTGTGTGTGTGTGTGTAGCTGTTTATGTGAAAAATGTTCATTCATGCATAATACTATGATATATATTTTAATTTCTTGT
This sequence comes from Scylla paramamosain, assembly GCF_035594125.1. NCBI lineage: Eukaryota > Metazoa > Arthropoda > Malacostraca > Decapoda > Portunidae > Scylla > Scylla paramamosain. Next base: position 5,030,981 of record NC_087199.1, read on the forward strand.
TTACTGCATTATGTCTCTTTGAGTAACTTTTCCTAATTACTATACTGGTAAAAGTAGAGTTTCTTATGAATTTCTGTTGCCATTACATTTTAATATGTTTTATTTTCTCTAAGTAACTCATGCTTTGTCCTTTTCATACAAATGGTGATACTGGTGTCACCTCTATGAGACACTTTGCCTTGAGATGGTACACACATCACCAATTTATGTGTCTGCTATGCTCATATACATGTGTTTGTGGTTGGAATATAGACTTCTGTCGCCAGAGACAAAACTCTTGGTAGTTTCAAGCAATGTTAAGCCATTACTTGCAGCTGAAACTAGCCAGGCTAGATGAAAACTGAAAACTGTGGTCTCTCATAAAGCCCTCAGCAGTCAGGTGATAGTGTGGGCTTTCCTGAGGCAAGTGTACACTATTGTCCCCAGACTGAAGATTGTGTGCCAGTGCCACTTGTAGTGAATGTACACATTTGAAAGCCACCATGACTAACACATTACCCATCCATGAGATGATGTTCCTTGTCAGGTGCCTGCACAGTGCCCCATCACTGAGCAGCAGCTTGGGACAGCAGTCGAGACACCACCACAGCCTTGCCTCAAGCCTTTTGACTGCTGTTATTTGCTTTAGAATGTTGTGTTATAATTGTATATTTTATCAACTTTTCCACATCAGTTCATGATTGTCTTTGAACTGTTGTTAAATTGATCTGAACCTTTGTTTTGTTTTGTGTAGAAACACCGCTTTCCAGAGAGATTTACAAATATGAATCTGGTATATGAAAGACAATCTTGAATTTTTGAAGTTATGATAATTATTAACAAAACAGCTGAAATATTTTTGAAATGTTTTCAGGGCTTAGAAAAATCAGGATGCTCCAAAACATCATCAATAAGCTCAGAAAACAAGTGAAGGGACTGAGGCAGCACACCCTGAAGAGTCTGCAGCAGCTGAAAACTCCATTTCTCTATATGCAAGCCCTGAAGTGCAAGAGTTCATCAAAGGACAGGTAATTAATGGCTTAAGAAATAAGAAGGGCAGAAGATATGGGGAGCAAGGAAGGAAGTTTGCTCTGGCCTTACACTACCATAGTCCTAAAGCATATAGGTTTTAAGCTCTTTTTTCACTCCCCAGTACTTCTAGTGTTCAGCTTTGGCTAAGAAAAACTTCCATCCAATTAGGTTGGAGCAAACAAACTCTGACAGTCCTGAGGAAGAGAGCAGAGACCATGTCAAAGGAAGAGACTCTTTGTTGCATGCATTTGATGTAATGTCCATCAGAGAATCTCTCCATTTTGACCAGGCCTCTGATTCCATCATTGGTACGAAGGTTTTTGGAGACCATGGCAAGAGTCTGAAGCAGGCAGACCATGCACTTGTGTTCATGGTTGGTCAGGAAGTGGAAAATGATTAGGTTAGGTTAGATCAGGTTGTGTTATGATAGGTCAGGTCAGGTTATGTTATGTTATGTTTGGTCAGGTTAGGTTAGATCAGGTCAGGTCAGATTAGGTTAGAATTGCCTTATTTCAAGCTCTCGTCACCATTCAAGTAAAAAAAAAAAAAGACCATTTTCGTGTTCCTCGCCCATGTACCCCGCTTCCCGATGAGCCCCCCAAGGTCACAGGGGGATGAGAGGAGAAGAGGCAGAGTGAAGTAATTCTGACATGTTTTGTGCTCCAACTCATCTATAACATCAACAAACAATAACGAATATCATAGTTTTGTAGTCTGCAGTTTGAATGTATTGTAGAAATTTATCCTCCTCAGCCATGTATTAGTTAGGTTATGTTATGCCTGCTTAGGTTAGGTGGCTTAGATTAGGCTAGGTCAGGTTAAGTTAAAACCCTTCAGAGAGTCTCTTCGTACTGTTAGCAGAGCTTGACTTGGAGAACACATTGTGTTCACCTCCCAACCCCTCCACACTTGCACCAGTCAGTATGTGGCTCAAGATTTGTCATCAGGAGCAAGACTAATCAGCTGATCATTTGAAGAATCACATCGTGTTAATTTTTTTTTAAATACTGGGATGATGTGAGTTGTCTACTTTTCTTTGCTGGTCTCATTGTGAATTGCATGCTTCACCTGTTCACATTTTTGATGAGTGCTTTCCTTCAAGTAGGATGTGATGCACTCTCTGTAAATACAAGACTTGGATTTTGTGACACCTGTGAGTGCTTTCAAGCATACTTATCAGTCTACCATCAGACTGCAATACTGCCCATGCTAGCTAGATGCTGCTTAAACTGAGCAGCTGGTTAGTCAGGTGCACATTTTATATTGGCTACACTGACACAAAGTGTTATTGATGTTCACTTGACAGTTGCAGGGTGTTCATGGACGTGACCATAAGGACTGCCAATAATAGGCCCAATGACAAGCTGAGGAGTGAATTTCCTTGCTCTGTGGAGATCCAGGGGAACCACAATCATCCCCTTGGCTCTGCTGATGCCCTCGGCGAAACAAGGGTGCCCTCAAATACAGGAGAGGTGTTTCAGAGCTATTTTGACCAAGGAATAGTAAAATCCTTGTTATTATTATTATTATTATTATTATTATTATTATTATTATTATTATTATTGTTGTTATTATTATTTATAATTCTTTTATTTATTTAATTTTTTTTATTTCCTTTTTCCTTTGAAAAACAGCACTGGATAGGGATTATGGGGTAGAGAAAAAGCAGGATGAAGATAGAGGTGTTTTATTCCATGCATGTTTCAACAAGCTGCCTTCACAGGGAATAAATTCTCACTGAAGAAGACAGTTCATAAAAATATTTAGGAATGAAAGGTCTCGTGCTTCATCCTGCTTCCTTGCAACCACTACAGACCCCATGCACTTGTGCAGCCTAGAGAAATTGTCTGATGTCTTCATGTTGGCTTGCAGCTATTACAGGATGAAATACAATTTGTCTTCTGAATTAGAGAATTAGTGTTCAACTAGACACTTGAGTTATTTTCTTCATAACAGTCTGCCCTGTTAAATATTTTTACCTTTTCTTTGAGAAGTGTGTACACCAACTACTGAAATATATGCACTGCATCACAACTTACTCAACAAAACAGGTTACCAACCTTATAGCACAACCATTACATGTAAGCTTAGCAGATGATTAATTAATATCTATAAGCATCTGTTGAAATTAAACAATAGTTCATATATTTAGGATGAATTTAGAATCACAAATGTGGTAAAGCCACAGAACGCTTGATTTTTTATATTTCAAAAATTTCTGATTGGGGCAAAGCAAACTTGGTATTTTTCAATGCCTCAAAAAACTCAATTCCTCCATCTATCCACTAGACACAACCTTCCAGACAACTATCCCCTCTTCTTCAATGACACTCAACTGTCCCCTTCTTCTACAATGAACATCCTCAGTCTGTCCTTTACTTATAATCTGAACTGGAAACTTCACATCTCATCTCTAGCTAAAACAGCTTCTATGAAGTTAGGTGTTTTGAGACGTCTCTGCAAGTTTTTCTCACCCACCCCAGCTGCTAACTCTGTACAAGAGCCTTATCCGTCTATGTATGGAGTATGCTTCACATGTCTGGGGGGGGTTCCACTCATACAGCTCTTCTAGACAGGGTGGAATCAAAAGCTTTTCGTCTCATCAACTCCTCTCCTCTAACTGACTGTCTTCAGCCTCTCTCTCATCGCCACAATGTTGCATCTCTAGCTGTCTTCTACCGCTATTTTCATGCTAACTGCTTTTCTGATCTTGCTAACTGTATGCCTCCCTTCCTCCCGCGGCCTCGCTGCACAAGACTTTCTTCTTTCTCTCATCCCTATTCTGTCCATCTCTCTAATGCAAGAGTTAACCAGTATTCTCAATCATTCATCCCTTTCTCTGGTAAACTCTGGAACTCCTTGCCTGCCTCAGTTTTTCCACTTTCCTATGACTTGAATTCTTACAAAAGGGATGTTTCAAGACACTTATCCTTCAATTTTTGACTACCGCTTTGGGCACTTTCATGGGACTGGCATCTCAGTGGGCATTTTTTTTATTGGATATTTGTTGCCCTTGGTCAGTTTCCGTCCTACATAAAAAAATAAATAAATAAATAAAATGATGCAAATTATTATAAACGAAAACATTTTGCATCAGCTTCATATTTGTTAATGTTATAAAAATAAATATAATAAGCACACTCACACACACACACACACACTCACTTGTTCACAGTGGTGACGCTGTAGTCCCTTAATCACGGAGTCATGGCCTTGTTGCCGTGCCAGGTCAGCGGGGGTCATGTTGTCAGGAGTGGTCACATGAGGGCTCACGCCGCGTCGCAGCAAAGCCTCCACAGCACCACTGGGAGCCCCGCACAGCGCCGCGGCATGAAGAGGCGTCAGGCCATCATGGCTCAGCGCGTGACCATCATAATCCCTGGGGATGGTAGCCATGGCTGCCTCGTTGCCCGCCACCAGCAGGGACAAGACGCTGTTGTGTTGGTCTTCGTGCAAGCCCTGCCACGCCCTCTGTGATGACCAGCAGACATTGTTGCTGCCCACTTGTGTCACATCGCACCACCACTACCACCAGTACCACCACTAATAATATAAAATTAACACCACTACCACCAACACCACCACCACCATCAGTACAACTCGCACTATTAAATGATCACTATCACCACCACCACCATCATTACCACCACTACTACTGTAAAATAACTACCACTATCCACACCACCGTCACTACCACAATCATTACCTCCATCACAACTATATGGATAATCAAGGTAATGAGAGGGATATATATATATATATATATATATAGAGAGAGAGAGAGAGAGAGAGAGAGAGAGAGAGAGAGAGAGAGAGACTAATGAAAATATTGACAATAATTATAATTATGATAACAATAATAATAATAATAATAATAATAATAATAATAATAATAATAATAATAATAATAATAATCCTAATAATAATGATGAAAACTATTATAAGACACCTGCCGAAACGATAATTACTCCCATTGAGGTCTAAAGCAGGGGGGTGCTGTGAATTTATCATTAAACCCAGTTGTGACCTCATTGAACGTTTCCCTTTGTGTCTCACAACACAAGGGGGCAGTCACAGCCTGCCCTTTAAAGACAACTCTCTTCCTCCACACAAAACTACAAGCACCTAATAACACACACACCCTTCACTCAAAAATTTCAAAATCATCAAGGCGACTCCAACACCAGCCTCAGAGTTCCCATCTGGGGAGGGGATCATAAATGTCCCCAGGTCGGACTGCCTTTCTGTCTTGACATCCCCCCACTTCAACTTTTTTCTTCATTAACTTCTGCGACATTCGCGGTCTAAGATCTAATTTTCAATCTGTAGAACACCACCTCTCCTCTTCTAAACCTCATCTTCTTTTCCTCATTGAAACTCAGGTGTCTGAGGCAACTGACAGTAGCCCCTTTTCTGTTCCCTCCTACTTTCTCTATCCTCATTTTCGATCCAAAGCTGGATGTTGCGTTTATGTGCGCAATGATTTAATCTGCTCTCCTGCCACGCTCTTGAATCTTCCGAGTTTTCCACCATCTGGCTACGACTACAGAGTCACTCTCAAACTAAATTTATCTGTGCTGTATATACCTTTCACCTAACTCCTCTGACTATAAGAATTTCTTTGACTACTTAACTTCCAAAGTGGAGCACATTCTGACCCTCTTCCCTTTTACAGAGATCTCCATTCTAAGACACTTCAATGTTCACCACTAGCTTTGGCTTTCCTCTCCCTTCACTGACCATCCTGGTGAACTAGCCTTCAACTTTGCTATCCTCCACAACCTAGAGCAATTGGTGCAACACCCTATTCGTATTTCTGACCGTCTTGGAGATACGCCCAATATTATTGACCTTTTCCGGACCTCTAATCCTTCTGCTTATGCTGTCACCCTTTCATCTCCGTTGGGCTCCTCCGATCACAATCTCATATCTGTATCTTGTCCTATCGCTCCAATCCTTCCTCAGGATCCCCCTAAGCAAAGGCACCTTTGGCGTTTTGCCTCTGTTAGTTGGGGGGACCTGAGGAGGTATTTTGCTGATTCTCCTTGGAATGACTACTGCTTCCATGTCAGAGACCTGTCTTTGTGTGCTAACCGCATAACAGAGGTGATAGTGTCTGTCATGGAGGCGTATATTCCTCACTCTTTTTCTCGACCTAAGCCTTCCAAACATTGCTTCAACACAGCTTCTCGTGCTATACATGATAGAGAGGTGGCCCACAAAAGGTACTTAAGCTTTCCATCACCAGAATCTCATGCACTTTATATTTCTGCCCGGAACCATGCCAAGTCTGTTCTCCAACTAGCCAAAAACTCCTTCATTAACAGAAAGTGTCAAAACCTCTCAAGATCTAACTCCCCTCGTGACTTCTGGCATCTAGCCAGAAATATCTCCAATAACTTTGCTTCTTCTTTCCCTCCTCTATTTCAACCAGATGGCACCACTGCTATCACATCTATTTCTAAAGCTGAACTCTTCGCTCAAACTTTTGCTAAAAACTCTACCTTGGATGATTCTGGGCTTGTTCCTCCCTCTGCTCCACCCCCTGATTACTTCATTCTACCTATTAAAATTCTTCGCAATGATGTTTTCCATGTCCTTGCTGGCCTAAACCCTCGGAGGGCTTATGGACCTGATGGGGTCTCTCCTATTGTTCTCCGAAATTGTGCCTCCGTGCTTGCACCTTGCCTACTCAAACTCTTTCAGTTCTGTCTGTCAACATCCACCTTTCCTTCTTGCTGGAAGTTTACCTACATTCAGCCTGTTCCTAAAAAGGGTGACCATTCTAATCCTTCAAACTATCGTACTATTGCTTTAATTTACTGCCTATCTGAAGTTTTTGAATCTATCCTCAACATGAAGATTCTTATCTGCTGGTGATCGTCTGGCTTTCCTTACTTAGTCTTGGTCATCCTCTTTTAGAGATTTTGGTGAAACTTTTGCTGTTGCCTTCATATACATATCAAAAGCTTTTGTTAGAGTCTGGCACAAAGCTTTGATTTCCAAACTACCCTCCTACGGCTTCTATCCTTCTCTTTGTAACTTCATTTCAAGTTTCCTTTCTGACCGGTCTATTGCTGCTGTGGTAGACGGTCACTGTTCTTCTCCTAAATCTATTAACAGTGGTGTTCCTCAGGGTTTTGTCCTGTCACCCACTCTCATTAATGATCTTCTAAACCAAACTTCTTGTCCTATCCACTTTTACGCTGATGATACCACCCTGCACTTTTTTCACGTCTTTTCATAGACGTTCAACCCTTCAGGAGGTAAACATTTCACGCAGGGAAGCCACAGAACACTTGTCTTTTAATCTTTCTAAAATTTTTGGTTTGGGGCAGAGCAAACTTGGTATTGTTCAATACTTCAAAAGCTCAATTCCTCCATCCACCAACTCGACACAACCTTCCAGACAACTATTTCCTCTTCTTCAATTACACTCAACTGTCCCCCTCTTCTACATTGAACATCCTTGGTCTGTCCTTTACTTATAATCTGAACTGGAAACTTCACATCTCATCTCTAGCTAAAACAGCTTCTATGAAGTTAGGTGTTCTGAGACGTCTCCGCCAGTTTTTCTCACCCCCCCCAGCTGCTAACTATGTACAAGGGCCTTATCCGTCCATGTATGGAGTATGCTTCACATGTCATTGGGAGTTCCACTCATACTGCTCTTCTAGACAGGGTGGAATCAAAAGCTTTTCGTCTCATCAACTCCTCTCCTCTAACTGACTGTCTTCAGCCTCTCTCTCACCGCCACAATGTTGCATCTTTAGCTGTCTTCTACCGCTATTTTCATGCTAACTGCTCTTCTGATCTTGCTAACTGCATGCCTCCCCTCCTCCCGCGGCCTTGCTGCACAAGACTTTCTTCTTTCTCTCACCCCTATTCTGTCCACCTCTCTTACGCAAGAGTTAACCAGTATTCTCATTCATTCATCCCTTTCTCTGGTAAACTCTGGAACTCCCTACCTGCTTCTGTATTTCCACCTTCCTATGACTTGAACTCCTTCAAGAGGGAGGTTTCAAGACACTTATTCATCAATTTTTGAATACTGCTTTGACCCTTTTATGGGTCTGGTATTTCAGTGGACATTTTTTTTATTGGATTCTTGTTGCCCTTTCATAAAAAAAAATATCAATAACAATAATAATAATAATAATAATAATAATAATAATAATAATAACTATAATAATAATAATAATAATAATAATAATAATAATAATAATAATAATAATAACGATAATTTTAATAATAATAATAATAACAGTAATAAAAATAATAATAATAATAATAATAATAATAATAATAATAATGATAATAATAATAATAATAATAATAATAATAATAATAATAATAAGATGACGATGGTGATGATGATGATGATGATGACCGTGATAAAATGATGGTGAGGATAAGGAAGGACATTACAAAGTGGTGGTAATGATAATAAAGAGAATGAAACCAAGAAAACAACAATAAAAATCAACACTTACAACAACAGTACTAATATTAATGAAAAGAATAATAATACTAACAACAACAACAACAACAACAATAATAGTAATAAAAATGATAATAATAATAATAATAGTAATAATAATAATAATAATAATAATGATAATAATAATATTAATAATAATAATAATATTATTATTATTATTATTATTATTATTATTATTATTATTATTATTATTATTATGGCAATGATGAAAATATTAAGAAAAGCAAAAATACCTGTTAATGATAATGATAATATATATAAAAAAGATGTAATAATAATAATAAAAATATTACTACCGCTACTACTAGTAGTAGTAGTACTGCTACTACTACTACTACTACTACTACTACTACTACTAATAATAATAATAATAATAATAATAATAATGATAATAATAATAATAATAATAATAATAATAATAATTATTATTATTATAATAATAATAACAATGATAATAAATAATAATATTAATAGTAATCATCATCAAATAATCAATCATTAAGTTTTTTTTTCGAGAAAATTTATTTTTATGATTATTTCAGGTATTATTTTTTTCTTATTATTGTCCTGTTATCATATTATCCCTACCCTATTACTATCTTATCAATTACTATTATTATCATTATTATTATTATTATTATTATTATTATTATTAATATTATTATTATTATTATTATTATTATTATTATTATTATTATTATTATTATTGTTATTATTATTATTATTATTACTACTATTATCCTTCCCTCCCTACACCATCATGCCCAGCCAACACAACTCATATGGCCACAGCCTTACCACTTCCTCCACATGCAGAATCTTGCTCCTGCCAACATTTTTGGCTAGCCAGGTCTCCACCTCGTGGCAGCCATACTGCATTGCCAACTCCAGTGGGGTGCGTCTGTCCTTCGACTGGATGTGTGGGTCAACATTTTTCTGCACCAGCCACTTCACAGCTGCTACACTTCCCCCGACCACAGCATGGTGCATGGGTGTGTAGCCACTACTGTCCCAGGCGGTGAGGGGCCAGTCAGCACCTGCCAGCTGCTCCAGTACCTCCACGCGGCCTTTAGAACTGGCGGTGTGCACCGGGGTGAGTGCCTCGAGGTGTGCGGGAGTGGGAGGGGTGACGGGGATGAGGGCTGCCACACACTGCTGGTGGCCCGACCTTGCAGCAAAGTGGAGGGCTGTCCACCCTGTGTGTGTGTGTGTGTGTGTGTGTGTGTGTGTATGTGAGGAGATAAGACTATGTTACAATTACTTTTATTATTATTACTTTTATTATTAGTAGTATTATTGTTATTATCATTATTATAATTACTATTATCATGATTATTATTACTATTATTGTTATTGTTATTACTATTATTATTATTATTATTATTTATTTATTTATTGACTTTAATTATTTTTATCTATATATTATTCGTCCATTTAAAGTTTCTACCAAACTCTGGTTCCATGTTTAAATATTTTGACTGAATCCTCTTCAGCAACTCCTTCCTTCCTTTTACACCTCCTCTTCCTCCTCCTTCTCCTCCTCCTCCTCTTAAAGAAGAGAAAAAGGAGGTGGAGGATGAGGGGGAGGAAAAGAAGAAAAAGAAGAGGAGGAGCAGAAGGAGGAGGAATAGGAAGAAAAAGAGGAAGAGAATTATTAAAGTAAAATGGAACTAGAATAGGAGGAAGAGGAGGATGGGAAAAAGAAGGAGGAGAGGAAGGAAAATGAGAAGGAGGAAGTGGAGGAGGAGGAGGAGCAAGAGAAGGATTAGGGTAAAATGGAGTTGGATTAGTAGGAGGAAGAAGAGGATCTGAAAAAGGAGGAGGAAGAAAAAGGAAGATGAGAAAGAGGAAGTGGAGGAGGAGAATTAGGGTAAAATCAAGCTAGAGTAAGAGGAGGAAGATAAGAATGGGGAAAAGGAAGAGAAAGAAAAGGAAAAGAAGAGGGAGATGAAGCAAGAGGAGAAGTAGGAGGAAAAGGAAGAGGAGGAGGAGAATTAGGATTAAATTAATTTGGAGTAGGAGGAGAAAGATGAAGATGGGGAAAAGGCGAAGGAAGAGAAAGAAAAGGAGGAGTGGGAGGAGGAGGAGGAAGAGGAAGAGAAGAATTAAGGTAAAATGGAGCTGGATTATGAGAAGGAAGGTGAGGACTGGGAAAAGGAGGAGAAAGAGAAGGAAAAGGACAAGGAGGAGGTGGAGGAGGAGGGTAAAAAGAAGCTTAAGTACATAGGAATACATAGAAATACATAGGGAAGACGAGTGATAGGAGGCCTTGCGACCTATGACGAGGTCACTCGTTCACTATACTACATCTATAATAAGCTATATACTTAGTAGGAGGCAAGGATAGAATAGAAGAAGCTCCTCCCCACCCACCACTCCGGCCGGTGTTACTCGGCAAGAAATAAAACGAAAAGTTCACCCCGATTGCTGAGAGGAACAATCGGGAAAATTTACATAGGAAAGATGAGGGAAAAAAAAAAGAGATCTAGTGTAACTACTACTATCGCTAAAAGAAAAAAAGTAAATAAATAAATGAATAAAAAAAAATAAATAAATAAATTATCGGAAACCATTTTCTTTATAAAACATATCTTTGTTTTGAAGGTAGCCACCGTATTAACTTGCACTACAGACGCTGGTAACTTGTTCCAACATTCAACTACTCTTACGTTAAAAAAGTTTCTTCGCAAATCGGTATTACATCGCTGTCCTTTAAGTTTCAAGCCGTTACTTCTTGTTACTGATTGCGACAGCTCAAAGAGATTTTTGTAATCTATCTCATCTATATTCTTAAGTATTTTGAACGTTTCGATGAGGTCACCTCGGATGCGACGATCTCTAAGAGAAAACATATCTAATCTTTTTAGACGTTCATCATAAGAGAGACCACGTATTCCTGGAATTAGTTTGGTTGCTCGTCTTTGCCCGCTCTCCAATTTTTTAATGTCTTTTTGATAACATGGAGACCAGAACTAAACTGCATATTCTAAATGCGGTCTCACTAATGACGTATGTAGATGCATTATGACTTCGGGTGTTTTACAATCAAAATTACGCGCAATAAATCCCAAGACAGTCTTTGCTTTACAACTCGCGGCCGTTGCACATTTCGAGTCATTTGTTATTAATAGCCCCAGTTCCTTCTTTTCAGTAACTTAGATTAAATTTTGTCCTTATAATCTATAATTATATTTTACATTGTTATGACCGATGTGCATTACTTTGCATTTATCCCCATTAAAATTTAAGCCATTTGTCGCTCCAGCTACTAAGGTTATCTAAATCTTGCTGGATGACATCACAGTCGTCTCTTGTAAGTACTTTGCCACCTAGTTTAGTATCATCAGCGAATTTGGATATTCTTGATATAATGCCGCAGTCTAAGTCATTTATATACATGAAAAAAAAAAAAAAGCAACGGATCCAAAACTGAACCTTGGGGGACACCACTCGTAACTTGAAGCCAGTCGGAAGCTTCTCCATAACTATTCGTTGTTTTCTATTTGTTAGCCAACTTTCAATCCAACCACACAACTGCTCTCCCATTCCGTGAGCTTTCAGTTTAATTAGGAGGTGTGTGTGTGGCACGGTATCAAACGCTTTCCTGAAGTCTAGATAGATTATGTCTGATGGAGCTCGCTCATCATAATTAGAGAATATGTAATTAAAAAATTCTAAGAGATTAGTTAAACATGATCTATTGTTCCGGAATCCATGCTAAGTGTCTAATATCAGTTTGTGGTTGCCAAGGAAGGAAGTGATTTTGTCTCTTCGTATTTTTTCTAAAATTTTCATAACTACCGAGGTGAAACTGATAGGTCTGTAGTTACCAGCTTCGCTTTTGCTACTTT